>NC_141801.1:2411147-2561531 GCF_057944985.1 Cucurbita pepo subsp. pepo | reverse complement strand
ATTCTGCCCTTTTATAAACTGGCTGCTGCTATTGCTTGAAGTGCTGTTTGGTCACTGGGAAAAGAAAATTTAGGTGTTCTTAGTTCGGTTGCTGGTCATCTTTTCCTTTTTATAAATTCAAAATGGTTTTCTTTGAGTAGTTGAGGTGTGTATAAGATGCATATGATTGGAAAATGTTTGTTTGTCATGAAATGAATTGTGTTCTTGCCCGTGGATCTATCACAGAATTGTGCAGAGCTCTTATATAACGACCCTAGATTTCTACTTATTTAGAGGAGATCCCACGTCGGTTGGAGAGGGGAACGAAACATTTCTTATAAGGGTGTGGAAACCTCTCCCTAGCATACGCGTTTTAAAAACCATGAGACTGACGACGATACGTAATGGGCCAAAACAATTAATATTTGCTAGCTCTGGGCTTGAGCTATTACAAATGGTATTAGAGACAGACACCGGACAATGTGAGACACTGGTTGGAGTAAGGCTAGAGTCTTTTCATAGTAAACACATTTTAAAACCGTGAGGCTGACGGAAATTCGTTAAAGGCCCAAGCGAATAATATTGCTAGTGGCGGGTTTCGATGTGCCTATCTCAAGTTTTTCGATATCTGCTGGTCGTGTCGGACCATTGTTATATCAGGCTGCGGCTTACTACTACCACGGTCTGATCCTCGACAAGGGTTCGGAACCGTCATGCCATATCAGTGGTGTGTGCTGTTTTCTTGCTGCAGAAGGGCTTCTGCTTGAAAGCAAGAAGGCCTGTTTGAGCTTCTGTCTTGCATCCCCTGTCACCAGGTTGGTTGCTTTCATAGTTCTCAAGTTGAGCGTTTGCTGCTTTGATTATATCAGTTCAAAACTTGAATACTTAGCTTTCATATGCCTTTTTTCCAAGAGAAGTAGGACTTTACGAGCGCTTAAAAGGTCATTCCAAACATGCTCGGCTTGATGTTTGGTCTCTCTGCTTTGCCACTTATCTTCGGTTTCACTTTTAGTCTCACATGTTTGGTTCAAGTTTCAGAGGGCTTTTGCTTTCAGTGGAGCATACAATAAAACATTCTAGATACAATTTGTCGAGGATTGTTTGGAGGAGTCCCACATCGACTAATTAAGGGATTGATCATGAGTTTATAAGTAAGGAACACTATCTTCACTGGTAGAAGACCTTTTGGGGAAACCAAAAGCAAAGTTATGAGAGCTTATACTCAAATTGGTCAATATCATACCGTTGTGGAGGTTCGTGGTTTCTAACATGGTATTAGAGTCATGCCCTTAACATCATGTTAATTGAATCTTCAAGCGTCGAACAAATAAGTTGCTAGCCTCGAAAGTGTAGTCAAAAGTGACTCAAGTGTCGAACAAATGGTGTAGTTTGTTCGAGGACTCCAGAAAAAGAGTCTAGTCTCGATTAAGGGGATGTTGTTCGAGGGCTCCATAGGCCTTAGGGGAGGCTCTATGGTGTACTTTGTTCGAGGGGAGGATTGTTAGGAGAGGAGTCCCACATCGGCTAATTAAAGGGTTGGTCATGAGTTTAAGGAATATATATCCACTGGTACGAGGCTTTTTGGAGAAGCCAAAAGCAAAGTACGAGAGTTTATGCTCAAAGTGGACAATATCATATCATTGTGGTGATGGTGTTAATATAACACATGCGGAAGCAATTTGGATCTTAGGCACTTTTAGAACATCAATTATAGTAAATAACTAGCATGTTCATAAGTATTAAAACTTAATGAGTTTGAATACTAACCTTTTGTAGTTCAAACTTCTTTTTCCTCACGAACCCGTTTCGAACCACCACTAGTGTCTTCTCCACTATCCTCCGGCCTTAGAACGGGATTGTGGAATCCGGTGAGTGACTAAACTTGGGAGGGATTTTGTATATATGAAGAGAGTGTTTGTGAGAGGTTTTTCTCAAGGTTTTTCACCAAGAAGAAGACCTTCCATGTACCATGATCACTCTATTTAAAGAGTCATGTTTGCATGTTCATGCAAATTTGAGATCACCAAATTTTGACACTTAAAATTCCACTCAAACTTGTGGGGTTTATTTGGCAAACATGCAAGTTTGGTTAAACCAAATTTTGACACCTCAAAATTCCACTAACATGGATTTTTACATGAGATGAAGTCAACATTTTGACTTTCTTCATTTTAATTCAACAATTAATTTGAATAATGAATTTCAAATTAAAGTAACATTAAATGATTAATTAAACTATTTAATTAATATTTAATATTAATTCAAATGCCAATCCCAATCAATTCCGACACATAATTGATTAAGATATTTAAATCTTATTTAAATATCTCAGATTCTCTCCTTTTGTTTAATTCGTAAATTAAACAAAAATGCGGTTAAATATATCGTATATATGTAGCGCATATTCCCTAATTTGAATTCGAACACTTCGAATTCACTCGTCACACTGTTCTATGGTTTAGTCCGATATGAGCTAGCAGAGGAACCTAATGGACCTATAGATCATGGGCTCCAACGATCCAAGATTAACCGGCTAAACTCATTAACCTTGTTAACCAACATTCGTTAACTACTAGGACACTCCACTATAGCCTAGTAGTTGCACTCCCTTCACTATAGATATATTTCTGTCCATTTAATATAACCATGATTAGTAAGTCGATCCTTCACAGGTTGTTCGTAACTAGAGCTGGGTCAATTTACCGTTTTACCCCTAAAGTTACTTCTTGTTCCTTATGTCTCACTGATCCTCTAATGAACAATTGGTTTGTGGTCCAACCAGTAAACCGAATCCCTCTCAGGCCAATGAGAGGGTGGGGCTCCTTGTTCAAGACCTGGAGTTAGTGCTTAAGGGAACTACCTCTCTTCTATCCCTAAAAGTGGGTAGGAGTAAATTTCATCTTGCACCCCACGTCCCCAGTCATTTACCCAGTCTTACCCCTGAAATGGGAGGCCTATTGAGTCGGTGAACTAGAGCCACTCTCACCCATGCAAATCTAAGGATAATTCCGAATAAACAAGAGTTCATGGTTAGCTCAGGATTAAAACCGAGTTACCTAGGTTATCGAATGAAAAGAAAATCAGTCTCAATAGTAAACGACATTATAAGGTGAGAGTTGTTTTCTTCATGGTCCGATCTTATGCAATACTCATTGCATAGGACGCCCCCACTCACATGTCTCCACATGTACAATTTAGTGATCACATTGTTTATATCATATACAAAAGTGAGCTGCATCCATAGTGTCCCCAGAATAAGGTACTCGGTCGTATCCTTATACTATAGATCATTTTGACTATATACTTGAACTTGATCCACTCTCATGTCTCTACATATAGTTCAAGTAATCATACTATAGCCAGAGTGTTCTTAGTTTATTGGATTCAGATTAATGATCGTAAATTTCATTTTATTCAATAACAATCTTTACTGAATAAACAACAATAATAACTTTATTGAAAATAGAATATGTTTTTATTTACAAACTATGAGTTTTAGGACATAAAATCCAACGTGTGGAGGTTCGAGGTTTTTAGCACAATTTTAGATAAAATATACTTTTTAATCCCGAGTTCAAACTTAATTTCTATTTGGTTCTTGAGTTTTTAAAATGAACGCTTTTGATATTTTTGGCAGAAAAAGATATTTTATTTAATTTTTTAAATTTAAAATTATTTTTAAAACTTTTAAAAGTTTAGGGATAATTTTTATTAATTTAAAAAGCTATTGAAGAGGGGCAAAAGTGGAATTCGAATACACTAGTTAAATAATTGATTAAACCTACGTCAATCTATTATCAATTATAGATAATCAATGAATAATCAATTATATTTAAATCATTTAATATTTATTTAATCTAATTACTTCATTTTTAAAATATTAATTTTGGTAATTTAATATTAGTGAGTTAATTAATTATATTCAAAATAAACATAGCATAAATCATTTGTGATTGGCCTCCTAGCTTGTTGATCTTCTTCGTTCGACATTTCACTTGTCGATCTAGCTGGATCGACCCTAAGCTCGTCGATCTTCTTCATGTTTTTTATGTTTCAAATGTCTTCAATTTTATCTTCAAAGTTTTTAAATCTTCAGTCATATCCTCCTACCAATAGTTATATACTGTGAGTGAGCTGTTGTTGTTACTCTCTTGTTTGCATATATAATAACGTCTCTTTCAAAAATCTCTCTCTACCCTCATTTTCTAAAACCTTCCTCTTAAATCGAGTGGCTCGATCATACGTCGCCAGGCGACGTAAGAACGAATTAGCTTAACTCACTTGTCGGTGGAAAGTGAATGTCGCACATTCGCAAGTCTGCTGCCATCAAGAATGCGGTTGTGACATATGTTTTGATCTTTAAAATCCGACGATCTTCAAAGAGTCTTCGGTCATCTTATTTAGAGTGTTTTTCAACCTTCTCGGACTTTAATGCTTCTTCGACTCATTCACTGAATTTAGACTTATTGGATTAATATATATATATATATATATATATATATATATATATATATATATATATATATATATATATATATATATATATATATATATATATATATATATATATATATATATATATTTAATGTTGGTTTAAATTTGACTCAAATTTAATTATTTGGAGATATGTGGCCTTAAAATTGAAAATTTATTTATTTTTGTCTTTGAAATTAAATATGGGACACGTGTCAACTTAATAATTAATCTCAAATTTAATAATTTGTAATTTTATAAAAATAAAATAAAATTACTTATTTTGTCTAATGTGTAAGTGGTGTGTCCACAAATATTTGCTTTTAATATTTATTTAAATAATCCAATTAATTTTCATTTTGTACTTTTTCCATAAACGGTGAGTGTTAGATAATTAGCTGTCATTATTTATATATATATATATATATATATATATATATATATATATATATATATATATATATATTACAATTAATGAGACGGATTGATCCAACTTAATCAACAGATTGAAAATTATTACATATACCAACAAATACAGTTTACTGGATAAGAACTTTAAAAATTCAGTTCAAGACAAAGTAGTAGAGATGTTCACGGGTCGGGATGAGGATAGAGAAACCTTCCCTGTCCCATCCCCGCTGCCTATTTCATTTTCTACGAAAATTTTCATTTATTTTTGTAAGGATCCAATCCAACAATTAACTTTTTCTCTATTTATTATTTTTTTAAAAATAGTTATTTTAAAATTTTTATTTTTTAATATAATATTTATTAAAAAAAATATTAATAAATCAATACATTTTTTAAGCAAACATATCTATATAAAACGTTCTATCAACAAAATTAAAAAAAATTAATTTTGATATTAGAACGTATAGTTTTTAGTTTAAATATTACTATTACAGTCTCGAAATTAATTAATTTATTTTTTAATATATATATATATATATAACGTTCTATCAATAAAATTAAAAAAAAAATTCAAACTTTGATATTAGAACGTACAATAGTTTTAATTTAAATATTACTATTAAAGTTTCAAAATTAACTAATTTATTTTTGAATATATCAACAAAAAAAAAATTTAAAAATTTAAATTTTAATATTAGAAAGTGGTCTTAAAAAAAATATACGAAATAGCTTTAGTTTAAATATTACCTTTAAAGTCTCAAAATTAACTAATTTATAATATATATATAAAAATATACGAAATAGCTTTAGTTTAAATATTACCTTTAAAGTCTCAAAATTAACTAATTTATATTTTTAATATATATATATATATATATATATATATATATATATATATATATATATATATATATATATATATATATATATATTTTTAATGGGATTGGGCGGGGACGGGAAATATAATCCCGTCTCCGACCCCATCTATATAGAAAAAAATGTTCCTCATTCTCTCTCCATTTTCCGTCTAAATATTCCCTTTCTATTCAGGACGGGTCTCGCGAATACCGAGCTCCACGTATAAAATGGACGTCTCTAAATGTATTAAATAGTTTTTAAAATTTAGAAAGTATAATTTAAATATATATTATCGGTAATAAATAGGTCAAGAATGTTGGAGTTGGTTGACCAAATGAGCGCGTTACAGCGTACAAAAGCCTTTCCTGCCATTTACCAATTACGGAATTGGCGACCATTCCGTAGCCACCGGCCACCACACGTGTCTGAACTCAAATAGTCCAGTAGTGACCAATTTTCCATAAACGCCCGCTGCTCACAACCTACAATACTCTGTACTTCCACTCTCCGCCACCGCTGCCGTTGCCGTCGCGGTTGCAGCTGCCACCACCGATCCCCTTCTCCCACACTTTTCCCGTTCAGCTCGCTGTTTTGACCCTGTTGCTATCGTTATACCTTCCATTTTTCTACTGCCTTCGACAATTGACTTATCTCATTTCGTCTTGGAGCGGGAGACTTGCCTTTTTGTTTCTGTGTTTCGTTGTGGTTCTTTCTCATGGCTGCCACCGGGTCTTGTGTCTTCCATGGCGGTGTGTTTTTGGCTCTCCGGCGGGATTGGATGTCGTCCAACGGGAGTTTCAAATCTGGTTCGATTGGGATCCCTAATGCTCGGCGACTTGCTGTGTCTGCTACTTCCATGGACCATGTGGCTTCGACATCCTCACCGGAGATTACTGCTACCTCATCGGCGGTGGAGAGTAATGTGTTAGGTAAAGGCCGGTTTGAGAAGAATCACGAACATGCTGCGACAAAGATTGTAGGAGTTGGCGGTGAAAATGGAAGTCGGTCGAACTTTGGTTGGGAAGATACGGAGGTGCGGAAGAGCTTGAAGGACTATTTTGAACAGTCGGTTGAATTGATTAGATCGGACGGGGGGCCTCCTCGCTGGTTCTCGCCGTTGGAGTGTGGTTCTCGGATGGATAATTCTCCTTTGCTTCTGTTCTTGCCTGGTTAGTTTTCTTCTCTTGATTGGATCGTTTGTTAATTTGTAACTTGTATCAGCTATTTGTCTGACGGCCAAATCCACAGCTAATCTCATAGAATTGCTAGTTTCTTCTTCATGTTCTCTGTTTAACGTCCATGTATTTCCTTTTTCTGGTTCTTCTGGACTTCTTGGATTCGATGCGTGTGTATCTTCTTCTTTCTTCATATCATTGCGTTTGATTATCATGCGATCGCTTTATGATTTGAATCTGCAGGTATTGATGGAGTTGGACTTGGACTTATCAAGCATCATCAGAAACTGGGAAAGTACGCATCTCCTTGAGTGCGAAATGATTTCCAATTATTAGTTTCTTATCTTTCAATATGATCCAAACTGGATTCGAATTTCGAAATTGGCGGAAACGTGTAGCAGTGGCTAACTCTTCTATGATTTTTGTTGCTTCATTCTAGGATTTTCGATGTATGGTGCTTGCATATTCCAGTTCGGGATCGAACGCCATTTACAGGTGATTATCGGCTCGCTTACTGTGTAATATGGCATTTGAGTTTCTGCATCGTCCTTAGAAGAAGGATTTTTCTTTAATCTTGACAAAAAGTACAATGATTATCTGAATTTCATTTACTTTTCTAGTTCAGAATGTTAGATGAACACGACTATCCATAATGATATGATATTGTCCACTTTGAGTATAAGTTCTCATGGCTTTGCTTTGGGCTTCCCCAAAAGGCCTCGTACCAATGGAGAGAGTATTCTTTGATCATAAACCGATGATCATTCCCTAAATTAGCCGATGTGGGGCTTTCATCATCCAACACCTCCCCTAGAACAAAGTACGCCTCTCCTTAATCGAGACTCGATTCCTTTTTCTTTTGGAGTCTTAGTCATTTTTTACTATGCCTTCAAGGAGGCTCGACTCCTTTTCTTTTGGAGTCCTTTGTTCCACCAATCTATTGGCACGACTAAGTTTAGGGCATGACTCTGGTACCATGCTAGATGAACACGACTCTCCCAATTGTATGATATTGTCCACTTTGAGCAGGCTTTGCTTTGGGCTTCCCCAAAAGGCTGAAGAGAGTATTATTTGATTATAAACCCATGATCATTCCCTAAATGAGCCGATGTGGGACTTTCATTGTCCAACCGAGAATATCCATCAAAATAAATAATCATGATTAGTTTTGGCCTTTGGGTGAGGATGATTCTATTTTTGGTGTCTCAACTTGGTGGATTTAGATTAAGAAATCTGTATTGGTTATACTGAGTTGTCTGCTATCATGAAAAAGTAAGACTGAATGTTCAATTTCTTGAAGTCTCTGAATTATGTAACTCAATGCAGAATTACTGAAGTTGGTCGATAAAACGGTAAAAGATGAGCACCGTCGTTCCCCAAAGAAACCGATTTATCTTGCTGGAGAATCCTTGGGAGCATGCCTTGCTCTATCTGTTGCTGCTTGCAATCCACATATCGATATTGTATTGATTTTGTCTAATCCAGGTAAGCTCAATGAACTATTTGCTGAGTCTTTTTGCCTCTATGGTCGCACGAAACCAAGCTCCTGCTTGTTATGGCGTGGACTGAGGTTGAACTTTGATCTTATTACTCAAAAATACAACATGATTACTAAATTGAACGCCTGAAGACCAAAAATCGTCGCGGTTCTTAAAGTAGACTGCAGAACATTGTGTAATTTTGTGATGTGATGCTTGTGAAACGATGAGTTTACCGGGAAAATCAAGATGCTAGCAATTTATTGAGGGTCAAATTTTGTAACGACCCAAATCCACCGCTAGCAGATATTGTTCTCTTTGGGTTTTCCCTTTCGGGCTTCCCCTCAAAGCTTTAAAACGTGTCTACTAGGGGAAGGTTTCCACACCCTTATAAAGAGTCTTCTGTTCTCCTCCCCAACCAATGTGGGACATCACAAATTTGATCTTATGAATTCTGTGTTCGGTGGAATTTGATAGATGATACAAATATACATATTTATTCAATATATGTTATTCTTTCTGACTTCAATTAACGTTTTGTGTTATCATATGGATTCAATCTCTTCGCTCTACTGAATAATGCTTTTTTATTTTCCCTGGCAGCTACTTGTTTCAGCAAGTCGCCATTACAACCTGTAGTATCCTTGTTGGAACTCATGCCAGAATCATTGCAAGTTAGCCTCCCTTACATACTGAATTTACTGAAAGGTTTTTTTTCCTTGTTATTCAAGTTTTATTTTCTGTACTTATTGGTTGAAATACATACTTCATTTGCACTTGGTAAGTTGATTTTTTTTCTTTCACGACAGTATTTCCAGATTCTCGATTCGTAATAGAATGATCTTCAATTGGGAGTTTGGTATTCTTTTAGCATGACAGACATAGGCAATGAATTACTTGAGCCTTGTTGAGGGCATTCTTAAACTTTTGAATGCTATTTAGCTATTAGATGAATTTTTGTAATCCTAAAGTATCTCTAGATGTTTGGTCCCATCTTGTTGAAATACTATGAGATCCCACATTGGTTGGAGAGGGGAACAATACATCCCTTATTAGGATATGGAAACCTCTCTCTAGTAGATGCGTATTAAAACCGTGAGGCTGACGGCATACGTAACGGGCCAAAGCGGACAACATCTGCTAGCTGTTGGCTTGGGATATTACAAATGGTATCAGAGTCACACCAGATGATGTGCCAACGAGAACACTGGCCGCCAAGGGGGTGGATTGTGAGATCCCACATTGGTTGGAAAAGGGAACGAAACATCCCTTGTTAGGGTGGACTGCATTGTGAGATCCCACATTAGTTGGAGAGGGGAACAAACCATCCCTTATTAGGGTGTGGAAACCTCTCGGGGAACAAAGCATCCCTTATTAGGATGTGGAAACCTCTCCCTAGTAGACGCGTTTTAAAACCGTGAGGCTGACGGCGATAGTAACAGGCCAAAACGGACAATATCTACTAGCTGTGGACTTGGGGTGTTACAAATACTGAAGTTCATGGAGGTGTTCTTTTGCCAATGTTTAGTTCCAGTCTACCATAGTCGTCTATCCAAGCCTTTTGTCACTAGATGTTATTGTTATTATTTCCACTCTGCACTGCCTTTTGAATTGGTGGGAGCATTCATCCTATATCACAAGGTGTGAAGACACAAGAACCATGTTTTCTTGTAAATTCAATAGCATGCCTTTAAAATCCTAAACTGCTGCTATTCATTCAAATGGATGGGCAAGTTGCTTCGTACTTGATTGAAAATTGTACTTCGAAATATACTTTTTGCATTATCGATATCAAAAGTTTGATGTTGAAGAATGAACTGAAAATATTGAACTTAATATGATATTAAATTGTAAGATTCAAGTTCTAATCCTAGAATGTAGCTTTTGGACATAGAGGGGATTATGCTCTAGAGGACCATGTTTAATTATTGGTACTTCATGATGATTTTTAACCTTATACAATAATTGACAGCAATATATTCTTTAGGTGATACATCTAGACGGCCATTGGAAATTGTGGAACTCATATTGCAACAAATAATTAGCGAATTATCGCAGGATCTTGGTGCATTATCTTCTCACCTCTCTGTAAGACGAGTTCTCTGACCTCTGTACTCAAAACCAATTTCTCAACATAATATCTCCTTAGAATCTTATGAAGATATTGCTTTGTAATTGTTTTCCTAACAATGATACGCACGTTAAATTTTCTTATCCTGTGCTGATCTTATGAGATCTAATTAATGATTGAGATTACAGGTTCTTGCTGATATTTTACCGGTAGAAACGCTCACCTGGAAGTTGAAAATGCTTAAATCTGCTTCAGCAGATTCCAACTCACGGCTCCATGCCGTAAAAGCTCAGACTTTGATACTCTGCAGGTCTATATCTCAAGTCAAATCCTTTATGTTAACAATAATGAAGGGGATTTTGCTCTGTTTGTTGTCTAGCTTCTGTGCACCCTCCCTTAATACTTATAAACTCTTAATACTTATAAACTCATGATCATCCCCTTAATTAGCTGATGTGGGACTCCCTACCAACAATCCTCCTCTCGAACAAAGTATACTATAGAGCCTCCTCTGAGGCCTATGGAGCTCTCGAACAACCTCCCCTTAATCGAGGCTGACTCCTTTTCTGGAACCTCGAGCAAAGTACACAATTTGTTCGATACTTGAGTCACTTTTGACTACACCTTCAACGCTCACAACTTCTTTGTTCGACACTTGAGGATTCTTTTGACCAACCTAAGTAAAGGGCATGACTCTTATACCATGTTAGGAATCACAACTCTCCACAATGGTATGATATTGTCCACTTTGAGCATAAGCTCTTATGGCTTTTCTTTTGGTTTCTCCAAAATGCCTCATACCAATGGAGATGTATTCCTTACTTATAAACCCATGATCATCCCCTTAGTTAGCGGATGTGGGACTCCCCACCAACAATCATCAACACACTAAGCCAACCGACCCTCGTAATAACATATTTGTGTTCTTTATTATGGTTGGCTTTAATATTAGTATAATCCAAGCCTTCTTAGCCTCTGAACAACCTAGTGGAAACATGGTCATTATATATCTTGTTTATGATCCTGAATTATTGTGTCTTTACAGTGGCAGAGACCTGTTGCTACCCAGTATTGAGGAAGGTAGAAGACTTCGTCAGTTTTTGCCAAAATGTGAGATTCGAAGATTTTCCGACAATGGCCATTTTCTTTTCTTGGTAGGAGACCATTTTCCTCGTAAGGAAGAAATGTTAACTTTCTCAGCTTTAGATTCTTTTTTTTATTTTTTTCTTCCTACTGACTACAAAAGCAATCCAGGCCTATAACTATCTACCCAAACAAAGGTGCTTATAAATAAAAATAGTTGAGGAGAAAAGAAACTGTATCTGTTTCATGTAGGTGGAGGAAATAGATAAAAGAAAGCAACTTTCTTTCTATTTTTCTTCTTCCTAACGCAGCCGGTTCCATTTCATTTAGGTTGTTATAAACTTTATTTTGCAAATAGCAAGTGAAATGAATGAAAGTTACTGAAATTAATGAATAAATAACATAATTCTGCTAATGAACGCATGGCAGGAGGATGGTGTTGATTTGGCTGCTACAATCAGAGGTGCTAGTTTCTACCGCCGTTCACAAAACCTGGACTTTGTTTCTGATTTCATCCCACCATCGCCTGATGAATTCACAAAAATATTTAAGGACTATAGGTAATTACACTTCGACGAAAATTTGTACAAATGTTTTTCTACTTATTTTCTCTTTGTTAACGACGACGAGAAAGTGTTAGAAATCACGACTCTCCACAATGGTATGATATTGTCCACTTTGAGCATAAGCTCTCATGGCTTTGCTTTAGGCTTCTCCAAAAGGCCTCATACCAATGAAGATAGTATTCCTCCCTTAAATAACCTCCCCTTAATCGAGGCTTGACTCCCTTTGGAGCCCTCGAACAAAGTATGTTCGACACTTTAGTCACTTTTGACTATACCTTCGAGGCTCACAATTCTTTATTCGATATTTGAGGATTCTATTGACATGGTTAAGTTTAGGGCATGACTCTGATACCATGTTAGAAATCACGACTCTCCACAATGGTATGATATTGTCCACTTTGAGCATAAGCTCTCATGGCTTTGCTTTGGGCTTCCCCAAAAGGCCTCATACCAATGAAGATAGTATTCCTCCCTTATAAACTCATGATCTTCCACTAAATTAACCAACGTGGGACTTACTCTCAACCATCCTCAACAAAAGCCAGTTAATTAATATATTTTACCATATATGTGAAGGTATTGGGATTTCAAATTTGTTGATTTTGAGAATTTTAAAGAAGAATTTATGATGTTCCACAATTTTAGGACCACTCATTTATAAACGTGTTATGCTTTTTCTAGATTGATTGATTTGGTAACTAGTCCGGTGCTGTTTTCAACTCTAGAAGATGGGAAAATTGTGAGGGGACTCGCAGGTATTCCTGAAGAAGGTCCGGTCCTGTTCGTTGGCTATCATATGCTATTGGGACTAGAATTGGCTCCCATGGTAGGCCAGTTCTTCAAAGAAAAGAACATAATTTTACGAGGGATGGCACATCCTATGATGTTTGTTAAAGTGAAGGAAGGAAGTTTACCTGAATTAGCATCATATGACTCATTTAGAATGATGGGTGCTGTTCCTGTCACTGCCCAGAACTTATATAAACTTCTTTCTTCCAAGGCTCACGTCTTATTATATCCCGGAGGCGTGCGTGAGGCTCTACATCGGAAGGTAAGTTAAGACTGATGAATTGAAGGAACTAATTCTTTCCCTCGAGTCACATCACCAGCATTAAATTTTGGTTTGGTTATCTTTTGTTTAGTTGCCAGGAACTTAATTCTCATAATGAGTTCGTTCAACTCAAGCCATTCAGTTTATTTATAAATATCAGGGAAAATGATTTTACATGTAGTTCCACCTGAAATTATTTCTTGGGTCATTTTGTTACATAGAATAGCTCCACTTATAAACTTGTGCAAATTCTTTCTTCCATCATATCAACATGATTTAACATACCGTCTGGGAGCTAAAGACTTCTGTTATTTGACTCTCTTTCTTTACAGGGTGAAGAATATAGGCTATTTTGGCCTGAGCAATCAGAGTTTATCCGAATGGCTGCTCGGTTCGGAGCCAAAATTGTACCTTTTGGTGTTGTGGGAGAAGATGATTTCGGTGAAGTAAGTTTCCCCTCCCCCTGACCCACCATTTTCATTAATATCTTTCGCTTTCTTTCTCTTTTTCTTGCCTCTTAGGGCCAGAGTAGTTGATAACTTCTAAGTGTTTGGTCATCTTTATGTTCAAAGTGGACAATATCATACCATTGTGGGAGTTCGTGGTTTCTAACTTGGTATCAGAGTTATGCCCTGAATTTAGCCATATCAATAGAATCCTCAAATGTCGAACAAAGAAGTTGTGAGCCTCGAAAGTATAGTCAAATGTGACTCAAGTGTCGAACAAAGAGTGTACTTTGTTCGAGTGCTCCAGAGAAAGGAGTCGAGCCTTGATCAAGGGAGATTGTTTGAGGGCTACATAGGCCTCAAGGGAGACTCTATGGTGTACTTCATTCGAGGGGAGGATTGTTGGGAGGGAGTCCCACTTTGACTAATTAGGGGGTTGATCATGGGTTGATAAGTAAGAAATACATCTCCATTGGTATGAGGCCTTTCGGAGAAACCAAAAGCAAAACCATGAGAACATATACTTAAAGTGAACAATATCATACCATTATGGAGAGTCATGATTCCTAACAACCTATTCGTTCAAAACATTATCTCTGAGCTCAATTCTGATCTCTCCTTAAAAACTAATTCCTTTTATTATCAGGTGGTTTTTGATTACGAAGACCTGATCAAAATTCCGTACTTCAAAAACCAAATAGAGGCTCTAACCAGCGAAGCCGTGAGACTGAGGTTCTTTCCATTCTCGTCGTTAACGTCATCGATTCGTAAACACGATATCACTTTCCATTCGAGGATATTTTTCTAAATGGTCGCAATTATATCAGGGCTGACATGAAAGGGGAGGTAGCAAACCAAGCTGTCCACCTTCCTGGAATTCTCCCTAAACTTCCAGGAAGATTTTATTATTACTTCGGAAAGCCATTCGACACCGAAGGTACGTTTACTCGAAGAACATCGTACTCGTTTTGATGTTGTTCTTGTCTAACTTGTGATACATATACTTCCAATTGTTATGCATATAAAGGTCAGAAAGAGGAACTACGAGACAGAGAGAAGGCTCATGAGCTATATCTTCAAGTAAAGGGCGAAGTGGAGAACTGCCTTGCATACCTACAGAGCAAAAGAGAGAGCGATCCTTACAGACGGCTGTGGGATCGTCTAGCTTATCAAGCTAAGCATGGCTTCACATCTGAGGTTCCTACGTTCGAAATCTGAGGCAACAAGAACTGTCTGAGATTTAGCAGTTAAGAGAGTGGTGGGGTCAATTCTTCGCTTCTTTTCAGGTAAAAACTATAAACCCATCTCTGTAATTGTTAGGAATTTAAATATAATGCCATTTTGTGAATGTAAATTCTATTCATTTGCTGAGAAGAACTAGCCTTTGATGTGGGAGACCTTGTATTCATGATTATTCTTGTGCTTGCATTGCAAAATAATCAGATAAAGAATAAATATGTTTTATTTTTTGTGCTTTTTTTAAATAAAATTGATATGTTTGGATTGAACGGTAACCGTTCGTTTGCCTTGTCTTCCTAACACCTCCTCGAGGACCTTTAGAAATTTTATAACGGGTTCCCTTCTCTTCCTAACACCTCCTTGAAGACCTTTAGAAATTTTATAACAGGTTCTGTAACGGCCCAGATCCACCGCTAGCAGATATTGTCCTCTTTGGGCTTTTCCTTTCAGGCTTTTAAGACGCGTATGTTAGGGGAAGGTTTCTATACCCTTATAAATGGTGTTTTGTTCTCCTCTCCAACCAATGTGGGACATCACAATCCACCCCCTTCGGGTGTTCTCCTCTCCAACCAATGTGGGACATCACAATCCACCCCCTTCGGGGCCCAGCGAGTTCCCTCAAGACTTTGAAAATGAGGGGAAAGTTTCCACACTCTTATAAATGATGTTTTGTTCTCCTTCCCAACCAATGTGGGACATCACAATCCACCTCCCTTCGGGGCCAACGTCCTTGCTGGCACTCTTTTCCTTCCTCCGATTAATGTGGGACTGCCACCAAATCCACCCCCCTTCGGGGCCCAGCGTCCTTATTGGCACACTGCCTCGTGTCTATCCCCTTTTGGGGAACAGCGAGAAAGCTGGCACATCATCCGATGTCTGGCTCTGATACCATTTGTAACGGTCCAGATCTACCGCTAGCCGATATTGTCCTCTTTGGGCTTTCCCTTTCGGGATTCCTCTCAAGGCTTTAAAACGCGTCTGCTAGGGGAAGGTTTTCACACCCTTATAAATGCTGTTTTGTTCTCCTCCTCAACCAATGTGGGACATCACAGATTCTGTTGTCTTCCTAACACCTCCTTGAAAACCTTCAAAAATTTTATAGATACTTGTTTATTAGTTGTCAGCCACGTTAGCATCATTTAAGAATGCTGAGTGTCCAACAACATAAAAACAAGTAAAGTTGAGTGCTATTGTCAACTTCCGATCTATAGTTTTACTATTTTTTTTCTTACGAATTTTCTTGATAGATGTATGTATTATATGAATATTGAAAGTATGAATTAAACCGAAAAACATAAACTATGCTAATGAGTTGAGATTAGTTTGAATTTATCATCTTAAGAAGCATTGTTATCGTATCAGTTGAACTATGCTTCATGTTGATCAATAAATACCCATTTCAATTTACTTATTTCATCAAAATTATGTTTCATTGTTTTGAATATTATGATAAAATCTTTGAATCCAAGTTTGGAATCTTTGTTAACATGTTTTCATCCATATCTAACCTTTAGAGCTTCAACTCATAGCTGAACATAGTACAAAGTCACACCACTTGATTGACAAGATTTCTTTAGTTCATTTGGCCTTTCCCCATAATTTCCATTTCTCTCTTAATTAAAATTTCAAATTTCAAAAATAAAATTATATATTAACTCAAATTGCTTCTTTTTAATTAAAAAAAAAAAAAAAAAAAACCCTCCCGCCCTTTTTCTCGGAGTGTTCTTAATTATAATTTTTTCCAGATAGATTTAACTTCTTGATCGAGAATATATGTCTTAATTAATTAAATTATTTTTATACTGACATTAATATCTGTAATTTTGTATATATAATAAATATGTTAAAAGTTTTGGAAAAAAGCAGAGATGTAGCTACGGGATGGTGAGCGGGGCTGATAAAGTAGTTATTGAGTTTACTGTTCAAGAAAAAATATTTAAAAAAGAATTGAAAAATAAATTAAAAGTATATAAAAAGAAATTTGAATATAGTTAAAATATAGCATTTGATTCCATGGGGAGATTTTTTGTAAATATATGATTTCTCATATACAATTTGGCCCTAAACAGATTCTCAATCTCTAAGAGCTAAACAAAAACCGCCACGTGGCCATCATATTCACAACCCTCCAAAAAAAAAAAAAAAAAAAGCTCCGGCCGCCACCGTGGAATTCCAAAACCGCCGCAACAAAAATAAACAGTCGCCGGAGAATCCTATTACAGAGGTTTATTCATAAGCGAAGAGTGAGATCGATGGTTACGTGTTCGACGGCAGCATCAGCATTCGGTGAGAGATCGTTCGGCGAGGCGGAGGCTGAGACTGTAGTGGTAGTACCTCGGTAGTGATTATTCTGGTGGAACCAATGCTCGTCAAAAAGCGGCGACGGAGCCGGTGCTGTAGCAGACGGCGATGCAATATGGTGGTAAGTAGTCGGCGGCGGCGGCGGCCGGGAGTGGTGAAGCGAACCGAGGTGAAGAATTTCAGAGGTGAAGGCCTTACGCGAAGCTGCTCGTTCTCTTTTGTGAGCATTTTGGTGGCCGCCTAGGGCTTGGGAAGTGTAGAATTTTCGAGGACAGTAAAGGCATGGAAAAATGCGTGAGGAAGAGTATTGAGACTGAGATTTTCTGGAGGTCGTTTTCGGTACAGAATTAGAAGCATTCGTTTGGCTAAGGAAGTCGTAAATGGCAGGGTCCGCCATTGATGAAGAGCTTGAAAACTCAGAGATACGAAGAAGAAGAAGAAGAAGAAGAAGAATGAACAAAAAGAAGGATAAAAACGGAATATATATAATAAGCTAAGAGAGCAAAAGAGATATTTAAAAAAAAAAAAAAAAAAAAAAAGTGATCAGAGGAATAACATTATCAATGATTTGTTAATTTTAATTGGACAATTTTGCCCTCTCAAGCCTAAAAAAGTTCTAAAAAGCGAACAAAACCAAAAGAGCTTATGCTCAAAGTGGACAATATCATACCATTGTAGAGAGTCGTGTTCGTCTAACATGGTATCAGTGTCATGCCCTAAACTTAGTCGTGCCAATAGATTGATAAATCCTCAAATGTCGAACAAAGGACTCCAAAAGAAAAATGAGTCGAGCCTCCTCGAAGGCAGTAAAAAATAACTAAGACGACTCCAAAGGAGTCTAGCCTCTATTACGGGGAGGCGTACTTTATTTGAGGGGAGGTGTTGGATGATGGAAATCCTACATCGGCTAATTTAGGGAATGATCTCGTATATAAATTCATTATATAAGATACCATCACTCATATATCTTCGTATGAACGATTTAAATCAAATTATTTGTAACAAATTACAAAATATTTCGTATTAACAGTGTTACTGAGATAAGACGATTTAAATAATTACGAAACTAACCCTAAGTATTAGGGTTACTAAGGCTATCCACTTAGGGGTAAAGGCTATATTTGGTTGAAGTAGTAGTAGTTTAAGATAGAAGGGCAAAAATGGAAAAAATGAGAGAATATTTTGTTGAGGATTTGGATGAAGGACAGGAAGCGGTAGCACTAACAATCCCCTGCCTTGCAGAGGGAGTTATGTCCGACATCCACGAACCAATTTTCTTTTAAAAAAAAAATAATAATAAAAATTTGTCATATTTAATTTTATTAAATTAAATAAAGATATTTATATGATTCGATAATACATATGCAACGACCCAAGCCCACCGATAGCAGATATTGTCTTTTTTGGACTCTCCCTTACGAGCTTCCCCTCAAGGCTTTAAAACCAGTCTTCTCGGGAAGGTTTCCATACCCATTTATAAATGGTGGTTTGTTCTCCTCCTAACCAATGTGGGACATCACAATCCACCCCCATTCGGGGTCCAGCATCCTCGCTAGCACTCTTTCCTTCCTCCAATCGATGTGGGACCGCCCTCAAATTCACCCCCCTTTGGGGTCAGCGTCCTTACTAGCACACCGCCTCGTGTCTCTACCCCTTTCGGGGAACAACGAGAAGGCCGACACATCGTCCGGTGTCTGGCTCTGATACCATTTGTAGCGACCCAAGCCCACCGCTAACAAATATTGTCCTCTTTGGGCTTTCCCTTTCGGGCTTCCACTCAAAGCTTTAAAAAGCGTCTGCTAGTGGAAGGTTTCTACACTCTTATAAATGGTAGTTTGTTCTCGACCCCAATCAGCTTCGACTCCGTAACCAAAAGAAAATTTTATACTAATTTTTTTTTATTAGATTAACTCAATCAACCCGAAAATATAAATATTAAGAATATTTAACATTTGTAACTAATATTAATAATTCATTGGAACAGGAATAAATGAATTTTTTTTAAATAATTAAATTTATCAAATTTTCTAAAAAATTATGCTATAAATATGTGATATTTAAATAATATATTATTTATTATTTTGGAATTAGGGTTTAAATGTGTGATGTGGCGGGCAGCAGATTTGAGTTGCGGTCAGTGAGCAGAAGTACTGCCCGCAGAATACGGCGGGTGTGTAAGTGGTGGTTTATTAAAAGCGCTTTTGGGGTTTGAATATATTTATTATTATTTTATTTATTTTGATAGAAAAACAAAATATAGCTTTCGGTTTTGTGGTAAAAGGGTATATACAATGAAACGTCATGTCGACTTGACCATTAATGTATAAGCACATGTAACTCTCTTACGTAATCTCTATACTTTTTATTTGTTATTATACCCTTTGATTTGATTGCATTTATTTATTTATTTATTTATATAATATTCTTTTAATCTATATGGGCTCGTAGTATTATTTATTTAATCTATATAGAGACCTGTCTTGAACGAAACGGGAAATAGAAGAGTGAGCGGAGAGAAAGTTCTTTCTGTAATGTGAATGGAGCCAAAGATGAAGATTATATATTCATATTCATTGTCTTCGATCCCCTGATCTCCTACCCTTGTACCCTAACCCCACCCCACTTGATATATATATACACATTGTCCCCTAGTCTTCGACCCTAGTTAGTTAGTAAATAAATAAATAAATATATATATATATTATATATATATATATATATATATATATATTTTTTTTTACCATTAGTATTATATTTCAAAAATATTCATAAAATTTTAAAAGTAGCATTAACACCCTTTATCGTTATAATTTTTGTTTTCGCTACATAATATCCTTGTAAGATATTTAATTACGACCTTCATATATATTTTCCATCCATAGTCGTAATTACAACATTTTCCATCCAATTGCGTTAATAAGTATAGACCAAACTTTGAGACACGTCAAAATTTTAGGTAGACGAAACCTGAAACTTGCTTGAAATGACTTTCTAACATCTTAAAAACACTTATTTTCTCATCGGGTCATGATCGATCAAAAGAAAATCACTTACGAACAGATCATTTTGACTAAAATCACTCCCGAACCTGCCATGAACCTACGGGAGGGCACGACGAAAGGAACGATAAAAGAGAGATTTTTCATTATTTTCTTTTGACGCTAAAGTTGTGTGCTTGGAACAAAGCCAAAGCAAAGTGAAGGGTTTGTTCAAAATATGGAATAATAATAATAATAATAAGATTATATACAGAGGAGGAGGTTAAGCCATTTTTTTGAGATGGAAATGACAGAGAACAGAGAGTAAAATATGTGCACATGGAAGTGTTGGGAAAAAAAGAACAATGTTTTGCTTATCTGGACATTTGGAGGATGCCACGTCAGCTGATGTTGAAGTACCTGGGATCTTCTGGAAAATGGTATTCCACCTTCAACTGTCATTACAGAGTTCCAAGAAATCAGGGAAAAGTGAAGAACACTTTCAGTAGAAGCCATGGTTAACTCATGAACATGATGAATAGAGAGCTTTAGATGCACATAAAATCACTACAACAAGCTCATTACCCAACTACAACAGCAGATTCAACCACAAAAATCACTGGCAATTAACATTAAAAGTAGCTGAGGTTTCCCTACCGGTTACTCAAGCCCACCGCTAGTAGATATTGTCCATTTTGGCCCGTTACGTATTGGGGTCAGCCTCACGGTTTTAAAACGCGTCTGTTGGGTGGAGGTTTCCACACCCTTATAAAGAATGCTTCGTTACCCTCCCCAACCGATGTGAGATCTCACAACCCACCCCCTTGGGGACCCAGTGTCCTCGCTGGTACACTGCCTGATGTCTAGCTCTAATGATATCAGAGCCAGACACTGGGCGGTGGGGCAATGAGGACGTTGGGCCCCCAAGAAGGGTGGATTGTGAAATCTCACATCGATTGAGGAAGGTAACGAAGCATTCTTTATAAGCGTATGGAAACCTCTATCTAACATACGCGTTTTGAAACTGTGAGGCTGAAACCAATATGTAATGGGCCAAAGCGAACAATATATGCTAACGGTGGGTTTGAAGTTGTTACACAATCAGTTTGAATCCATGTGTGTGTGTGCGTGTGTGTGTCAATGCAAGACGACGTACATAAATGGCGGGAGGAAGAAAAACAAGGCTTTATCAGTGTCGAGTTTATAATCAAAAGACTACTATGGTTGAACATTACCTTGCCCTCATCGGAATCGGAATGGCGTTGAGGGAAGACGACCCTCAAGTCGTTGTAAAGATAGAACTTTCTCTTGCCATTGATATCCAAGTTAGGCGTGTTTTGCGCAGAGACATGATCTGATTTGGATTTCCGAGACGATCTGGAGGACTTTTTAGGAAATGGACAAAGGAAACGAAGGTGAAGCGCGTAGCGAAGAGCACCAGCAGTATTCTCATTGACCTTTGAACAAACATGTAACAGTTTTTTGTCAGTCCCACAGCAATTATCAGCCCAGCAACCATCCTTCTGATCAGCCCCCCTCCTCTGGCACTGGTTCTCAAGGCCTAGAGGCGCAGTATCGGTCCTTCGGTTATCGAAAATTCGCTCCGATCCATCCCCATTATCGATGAAGTCGACCACATCAGAGCTTTCACTTCGTCCACTTTCATTCCCCAACTCCTTGTGCACAGTCTTAACACCATTGGTCTCTGTTAGATTCTTGCTAACCACTTCAGTATCACCTTTTTGGGAGGCTAAAGTTGTCGTGTTGTCCACCATTTTGTTGTCGAGATCGACCTTCCCGTCTCTTGATGAAGCTGCATTGGATGAACCTAGAATAACCTTCTGGCGCATGAAGGTCTATTTTCCGCATAAAAACACGAACATAGTTAGATAAACCATACACACAAAAGAAAGCTAGTAAGTGCCAGCTAAAACACGAACCATACGAACCATGACCATCTAAAAGTTGTCACATATTGCACACGCTGGTCGATAAAATGATACGTAGAAAACAAAAGTCGCTCGAGGAAAGATTCACTACCTTAGTGCCAGCAGGCATGTCGCTCAAGTCATACTTGCAGAGAAAAGTGTGCAGGGGAGTCTTCTCAGGATTGCTGAGAACCTGTCAAAAGAAAATACATAAAAATAAAAAACCTCAATGGAAAAATGAGGTAAGCCCTCATTATAACACTTTTAAAGATTATACCATGAAAATATTCGATCAGATTAGCCTCGAAAAACGAGTACTTCGATGCCAACATTCAAAAACATTATATCCCGATGAACCCAAAAACAGATTCACCCAAAACAGCAGTTCTAACACGACAAAGGGTATCATGAACAAGGCTAGATAGCAGCAACACTTGATAAGATGATGTAATGATTCAATGTTCTTAACTCAGATATCAATTAAAACCATGAAGAAGTAATAACACAATAAATTCGATGTTGTTCGAAATAACCGATGGAACAAGATATGCACGGAAGAAAATATTTATGAAATAATACAAATCTTCAAACAAGTCCATCCACCATTAAAACTCTCCACATTTATACTGTATAATACATGAGTAACCTTCACAAGCTCCCATATCAAGAGCTAACAAACCCGTTTTATCGTTAACGAGCTGTCCAGTTCAAGCTAAAGAGCTAAAGCATTTTAACCAATCCACGACCACCGCCCCCTGCCCCCCGGCACCCACAAAGAGATAGAGATAGAGAGAGAGAGAGAGAGAGAGAGAGAGAGAGAGAGAGAGAGAAGCTGCTAAACATATAAAAGGTAATCCTAACTAGTCCTTAAACGTTGCATCGTGAAAATGAACAGCACACGAACATACAAGCATCGACCGATAAGGAAGACGATAAGTATGATAAATGGTGGATGCTATAAAAGAATATAGATCCTTCTCATATAATTAATACTCACAAATATAGTAATGATATCTAAAGAGACCAAGCAACCCACCAGTTGTATACGGCCTTTCATAGGAACCTGAAGGCGACTCTTCACCATTTGTGACTCGTCATTGCTCGAAACTAGTTTGGATTTTTTAACTCTATATTTATTTAGTAAGGAATTTTTTGCAAGATCAATGGATGCATAATATAGCAAGTACCGATCTCCATCGACACTTGTTACTGAAAATGGAAGCTTTTGGGACTGTGGTGAGAAGTTCCCTCCCGTTATGCTTAGTACAGCTAGAAAACCGTCGATTTTCTGCGCATAGAACACGTAAGTAACAAATAACCAAGTCAAGAACATGGCAAAGATCATTCAGGACTGGCATTGTGCAAAAGAATACTAACCTGACAAAGTTTCCCAGATAAGAATCGACCAGATAATAACGACTCCTCAAACGAACCAACCAACGATCTCCTAACCGGGAGTCCACTCAAACTTCTAACGAAGCGCATGCTGTGGGAAGTAGGGGCTGAATCCTGAGACATAATCCAACGTGCGCTCTTGGAATGTTCCAAGGAGGACGGTCGAAACTCTTTCTCTAATATAACATCTTCAAATGATTTGGTTTCGTCTTCATCAGAGGCAAATAAAATATGCGAGTCCGAACCACCGATTGGTTTTTCGATATCGCCGAGAAGTGAATGATAACCAAAATTCTCTTTCTTGACGTTTCGGAATCGTCCTGCTTTTTTCATTCTCTCTGAAATTTTTGGGCCAAGAGGTGACAGAGAAAGTGGTATCACAGACACCATCTCAGGAGATTGAACTTCAGAATCCACATGGGTTCTTATTCTACTCAACTTACTGAGTTCATCATGTACTGGACAAGATAAAATCTCATCTTGAACAAGGGATTTCTTGTTTTCTAGCAGAGGACCATCACTTAAAACAATTGATTTCACAACACAACTGTCATACAACATTTTCTTCTGTTGCAATAAACCCGTTAGAGACCGAGTTCGAAGGGTAGAATCATTTTTGCTTCCAACGTTAGCTTTCTTAAAATCATGAGCTGCAGAAGTTCGAAGATTGTCAGATAAAGATGCATCGGTTCGGATACTTCTACTACCAATGTCCAAAGAATCACCCTTAAATTGGTCTGGAAAAAGCATGCTACTCAACGGAGATAACAGCCGCTTTCTAACAGCTGAACCACTGAATTCAGTTTCATTGATCCTAATATCGACTTTGCCTTCATCATTTCTCGAACTAGTTTCCCCCGACACAAATCCCACTATCCTAGAAACAGGTTTATGGCTCTCTCGTCCACATTTAGAGTTAAACCTGCAACCATCATCCATAGAGCCAATTTTCTGACCATGATAATTGGGTGAACTTTCCAATCCGCCACCAACCTTAGCCGAGTTCTCGTGAAAATTCGGAAGCTCCATAAAGAAGTTCCTCTCAGAATCTCCAGAAGACGAGCATGGTGAACTCCCAGCACACCTGCTCAAGCCTCCATTACAGATTCCAGCTAAATTACAGGAGCTCACATCATTAAAACGTGGAGGGCTCTGCAGAAACATGCTCAACGAGACTGCTGGTACCTCCTCAGCTGTTCCACTTACAGGAACTTGCGGTAAGCCCATGATCAATGTTCCCAGAAACTAACTCGTGTATTTCGAATAGGATTCGACTCCAGTTCCGTTATCTATTTTTAATACATATATAGTTTAAGAGTATGATTCAAGAGAGCTTTGAATTCCCCTCTGTTGCTATTGGATATCAAATACCAGCACCTCTACCAAGGTTTCTACTGGATAATCTTCTAATACTCTCTACCCTATAGCACTATGATCATAAATTCTTAATTATCTATGCTTGTTTGTACCCTGACAAAAGAAGAACAATAAAAAGATAGCAATTCCAAATCTAAAGGTAAGCCAATGCTATGTATCTTCCAAATGCATCCATGATTTAGCCATACCCTCTTCCATGCCCATGGAGTTTTTCATGAAGAAAATCAAGCAGATGAGGGATATCCAAAGATCACAATGAGCAAATTTCTTCTGACCTCCATTCAAATGAACATCCAAAGACACACAATTCCTCATTGCCAATCGAACGAATGAACACACCTGAAAACGATATGAACAACGATTAGTCCTTGCATTTCTAAATGCCTGGTATGGATCCAATTCCATTAAAATTATATAAAGCAGCACAACTTTTTCCATTCCTCTTCATGATATGATCTACTGGAGTTGTATGTATCCCAAATGGATGAATGTGGGGGAAATGCAGAATCCGCTAGATATGAACACAATGGAAGAACGAAGAACGGTATCGAAATTAACAATACATAAAGTACAGATTCTTTACATACACAACCCCTCTATAAGACTAGAATAACGCATTTCTTGAGCAAAGATCTGGCAGAGATTGTTCATCTTGTAAACAAACACCAATCCAAAATGCAGAATCGAAGTTCTAAAACGTTCAAACAGGAAGAAAAGTTGCTTGTACGATACCCACAACACATTCAACGCAATTGCATTACATTTAGGTCACCATCTACAGCAAGCAACTGGTTCTTAATTGCTAATCCATATGTCATCTTTTGAAGTCATTTCATTCTTCAGTGATTAAAACAAGCAATAAAACAGATTTCCATTAAAAAAAAAAACTAAAAAGTCTAAAACCACAGCTCGCTTCTCCAGCAGCACACAGAAATGACCAAAGAAAAGCTAAAATCAGAGCTAGAGAAAGCTCGATCATCCAAAATCAAGAACAGAATCAAAGGTCGCATGTGTTTAGTGAGTGAAATCAAGAACAAAACATCCCGATTAAAGGACGCACCAATTAGCCGTCGGGTGAAAGAATCCGGGGGAAAAATCATTTCCAAACAAGAAGTCTAGAGCAGCAGATCGAGAATCCGAAACATTCAACGATTAAAGAGAGAAGAATCAAAAGAGGGAAGTTGTTTATCATTAGAAGAAGAAGAAGATGATGATGAAGAAGAAGAAGTGGGTAATGGAAATGGAAAAATGGGTATTAGAGGAAAGCAAGTGTGTGTAAAGCTTGGCTCTCCCATGGCCTTTGGTTTATACTCCCAAATTACACCATCGTCATCTCATCACCCCATCATCGCCCCATCCCCAAACCTTCCCACCGCCATTTCTTAGGCTCTAATTTCATTGCAAATGCCATCTCTCTCTCTCTCTCTCTCTCTCTCTTCCCCCTTGTCTTAAATAAATTTTTGTATTAAAAATATTTTTAAATTTTAAATTTTTTTAATAATACCCTTCAAACTCATTAAAAAGAAAAAAAAAATTCAAAAATATTCTTATCGTCTTTAGACTAAATTACCATTATACCCTTACAATTTTTAAAAACATTTTAAAAAATACTGAAATTTTTAAATTTTCATTAATACCTTATTTGAAAATGTTAGAAAAAACTAAACCCGAGTTTTTTTAGTTTTTGTTTATTAAATGAGTTAATTTCTTTTTTTAAAAAAATATTTAATAAGTTTATGATTTAATAAAAATAAAATTAAGAGCATAAATTTATTAAATATAAAATTATATTTTTTTAAGTATTAGACATTATATTAATTAACAAATAAAAATCAATATTTTTAAATTTAATTTTTTTTTTAATAATACCCTTCAAACTCATTAAAAAAAATTTAAAAATATTCTTATCGTCTTTTAGAGATAAATTACGATTATACCCTTATAATTTTTTAAAATATTTAAAAATATACTTTAACATTTAAAATTTCATTGGTTGAAGTTGATTAATATTTTTAAAGAATTTTTTTAGAGATATTTCATAAATTTATTAAATATAAAATTAAAAGTCGAGAGAATTATAAATGTGTTTTAAAGTATTGGACATTATATTAATTAACAAATAAAAATATTCTTATCGTTTTAGAAGTAAATTACCATTATACCCTTGAATTTTTTTTAAATATTTAAAAAAATACTTACTTTTAAAATTTTATTCATTTTCTTAGTTTTTGTTTCATTAATATTTCTAAACTTTTAGATATAAATTTTTAGAAAATTTCGAATATTTCTTAAATTTATTAAATATAAAATTAAGTTGAGATAATTATTAAATATTTTTTAAAGTATTAGACATTATATTAATTAATAAATAAAATTCAATATTTGACGTTAATACAATTAGATAAAATGTTGTTGATGGGTCCGATGGTCGAAATCTTTAAAATTTAAAAAAAAGGTAAAATATCAACGATTGGTTAAGATATATATTTTATACAAAGGGTCAAACATTTAAATATATACTTCGAACTAATAAAAGATATAATAATATTTATTTAATATTTTATTTAATTTAACAACACGTCCGCTGAAGTTTAAGCTTAAAATATATATGTTTTATTATATAATTTTAATTATTAATAAAATTTGACGTGAAATAAGTATAGTTGATTAAGACGTTCTCGATCAAATCGTCCCATCTTTGAATTTAAAAGAGATTAATAATGATATAATATTTTATAAATAGACTTAAAAAAAAGTAATATTAGTATTTTTCAATAAATTTGGATTTAGGAATTTTTTATATTTTAGGGTTGGACAAATATTCAGGTCGATTCATAGGTTGATATTTTTTATCGGGTCAACCCGACCAATCTGAAAAACAGGATTACAACCTAACTCAACATTATTTTTAAGATTATTACGAAAGCTAATAGTATTCGACATTTGTAACCGATGTTTGATGCATTGTGACTTGTGAATGTTAACCGTGGATAACTATAATTTTTTTAATAATTAAAAAATAATAATTCGACAATGCAACCGAATCCAATAAATCCGAGTTGGGTTGGATTGTGAATTCTATTCGGGTTGTTTGGGTCATCAATCCAACCAATTCGAAATTTGATTTGGTCCAAAAAAAAAATTCTGACCTAAATGATATACGCCATTATAAATTTTCTATCTGTTTAAATAACGGACACGAAAGACGTGCCCTGTAAACTATAAATTTTGAATGTCGTTGTCGAGAATTTAATTCAATCCAAATCAAATTTATAGGTCAACTTTCGCAAGTAGATTATTATTTTCTCAATTGATGGTTATTAATTTCTTATAATTAAGGAGATATGTCACGTACCTCCATTATTTAATAAGGGTGTTTTATGATCCGAGAAACCCATTACTATCCGGTTAGAACCACAGAGAAACGGGGTTTAATTAGATTTTTTTTTTCTTTTTCGGTTTGGTTGGGTTGGATTTTTAGAAAAAAAAAAAAAAAAGGACAATTCCCGGGTTTAGATTTTAATTTGGCCAGGTGAACCCGATGAACCCGAAAATAAGGTTACAACCTTACCTAATCATGTCTCATCCTACTTTTAAGATTATTAAAATATTAAAAATATTTAAGCTGGGTAATCGATATTAGTGATGCATTGAAATTTGTAAATGTATAATATTTGAATTTTATGGGACATTATTGATTAATGTAATAAGTATTGCAGAATTATAATTTTTTTTTAAAAATAATTTTTAAAAAACAACTAGAAATTCTAATCCAAACCTAACCCGAAAAGAGAGGATTGAGTTGAGTTGCATTGAGTTGTGAACTCTATTCAGATTGTCTCAGTTACTAAATTAAACCACTTTCACATTTATTAATATATATATAAATTACAATATTCGGAATATCTCACTGTAACCTGACAATCCAAATGTCTGTTTCAGATTTTTTTTTTTTTTTTTTTTTTTTTTTTTTTTTTTTATCTAAAATTATAAAAAAATATTTTTTATAAAGGTTTAAATATGAATAATTAATTAATTAATTTACGTTTTTACCCCTTACATCCAAAAATCAAATTTCAAAAAAGTGATTTGACAACGGAGCATTGTCGTAGGAAATAAATACGTAACGGAAAATGTCGACATGTTACATTAGCCATCAATTTTATCCTTCTTCCAATCATAATTTTCTCTTTTTATTTATTTATTTATTATATATATATATATATATATATATATATATATATATATATATATATATATATATTGTAAACCAAAAAAATAAAAATAAATTATACTTTTCACTTTTTAAATTAATTATAAATCGTATTATTTATTATTGCTACCAAAATTGGAGCATCTAAC
This sequence comes from Cucurbita pepo subsp. pepo, assembly GCF_057944985.1. Taxonomy (NCBI): domain Eukaryota; kingdom Viridiplantae; phylum Streptophyta; class Magnoliopsida; order Cucurbitales; family Cucurbitaceae; genus Cucurbita; species Cucurbita pepo. The sequence goes on along the minus strand of NC_141801.1, from coordinate 2,532,360 downwards.
GAATTTGGAATTAATGTGACCAATAAAACAATTAAAACATGCACTCTACACGCATCTACGATGTAGGGTAAGGATGAAGAAGTTTTCTCGACCTTATTCATGTCTCTACCACTAGTTTCAATCTCTATCTTCATAGAAAATTGTGTTTTACCAACTTAATTTGATTTTAAAATTTAATATTGCAGTATAGTATTCAACTGTGATATCCCACATTAGTTGGGGAGGAGAACAGAACACCCCTAGTTGTGGAAACCTTCTTCTAGTAGATGCGTTTTAAAGCGAAGGCCGAAAGGAAAAGCTCAAAGAGGACAATATCTGCTAACGGTGGATTTGGGTCGTTACAAATAGTATTAGAGCTAGATACCGGACTATGTGCCAGCGAGAAGGTTGTTCCCTGAAGGGGGTAGACACGAAGCGATGTGCTAGTAAAGATGCTGGCTCCGAAAGGGGGTGGATTGTGATGTCTCACATTGGTTGGGGAGGAGAACAAAACACTCTTTATAAGGGTGTGGAAACATTCCCCTAAAAGACGCGTTTTAAAGCCTTGAGGGGAAGCCCGAAAGGAAAAACTCAGAGAGAACAATATTTGCTAATAGTGGATCTGGGTCGTTACAAATAGTAACAGAGGGAAGGATGGCAATGTGCCAGTAAAGACGCTGGGCCCCAAAAGGGGGTGGATTGTGATGTCCCACATTGGTTGGGGAGGAGAACAAAACACCCTTTAGAAGAGTGTGAAAACATTCTCTTATCTGCTAGCGATTATTAGAATAATTAGAAGCATGAAGCAAGATAGCAAGACGGGTGCGGATATAGGTGAAACAGGAATGGGGAATATAATTTTCGTCATCGGTCATGTTTGATTAACAATGAGAAATCTCTTCCCGCTCCCTCTCTCATTCTCAATTTAAAACGGTTTCCTTCTCCAAACCCCAAAGGCCCCAATCCTGACTCGCAGTACAATTGTATGTCACTTACTCTCACTTTCGAATAAGTCAACCAACTAGAATTTGGATCGACATTTATACTATAACTCCGAGTTGAAGCTCACGAGTATTGAATACAAGGTTAATAATTTTCCACCATGATGTATGGACATGTGACAAGGAGCAAGACAATGTCATCCACTTGTGATATTTGACATGTCCTAACCCGTAAGTAAGTTCAAAAGCTGTGGCTGTGGCTGTGGCTGTGCCCTAATAATGCCTTTGTCTATCCATTATACTGCTCTTCTTTCTTTTTCACGAAACAAAAAGCTGCCGCCGCCTGGCCTTTCCACAGTCCGTTTGGCTTCTTTTAATGCAAATGCCTCTCTCATGGCCTATTTATGTGCTTTGTCTTCATCTTATAGTGTCCTATTGCACACACACAACATGAATTTTTAACTATGACTATACTGTTAAATTCACCCCTTTTTACTTCAATTGGATTCGTACCGCAATTTCGTCTTTGATTTGGGGTCCGACTCTTCTTGTACCTGTGTAAAACTTTCACTTTCATCTCGTTTCTCCTGTTTTTTTACCTAGAATAATTGACTTAACATACTCTTGTCAGGTTAGTAAAATATGTCTTATTATGTTCAAACTCTAGAAATCAAATTGAAACTCTGTCTATATCATAATAGAGATGTTCGTGAAGTAGGACACGAACAAGAATGACTTCTCCATCCCCATCGTTGCCAAAATTATCTCAAAGAGATTCGTGGAGAATATGTTCTCGTATAAAATTAGTCTTCGTTTACCTGTAATAATAAAAAAACTCAAAATTTTGAAGAAAATAGTTATCAATGAGATGGAGGGATCCATTTAGTTACAAGAAAATTTTCCCTACCCATATATATATCAAATCGTTTAACCTAATTTTTATCACATATACGATAATTTATCTAATTTACCATATAATTCCCATGATTTTGATTCTCTAATCTAATGAATCATATGTACCACACACGATTTTATAAGTAAGAAAGACCTTCCATGGAAATTAAAGTCCCCTCTATTCCCTTTTAATTTAGTCAGAAAATTCATTCTACTCAGTCAAGAAATCATGTGATGTCCCACATTAGTTGGGGAGGAGAACAAACCACCATTTATAAAGGTGTGGAAACCTTCCCCTAGCAGAAGCGTTTTAAAGCCTCGAGGGGAAGCTCGAAAGGGAAAACCCAAAGAGAACAATATCTGCTAGCGGTGGATCTGGGGCGTTACAAATGGTATCAGAGTCAGATTATCGGACGATGTGTCAGCCTTCTCGCTGTTCCCCGAAGGGGGGTAGACACGAGGCGGTGTGCCTGTAAGGACGCTGGGCCCAAAGGGAGGTGGATTTGGGGGCGGTCCCACATCGATTGGAGGAAGTAAAGAGTGCCAGCGAGGACGCTGGGCCCCGAAGGGGGGTGGATTGTGATGTCCCACGTTGGTTGGGGAGGAGAACAAACCACCATTTATAAGGGTGTGAAAACCTTCCCCTAGCATACGCATTTTAAAGCCTTGAGGGGAAGCCCAAAAGGAAAAACCCAAAGTGGATAATTTCTGCTAGCAGTGAATCTGGGGTGAGGGGAAGCCCGAAAGGAAAAACACAAAGTGGACAATATCTGCTAGCAGTGGATCTGGGGTGAGGGGAAGCCCGAAAGGGAAAACCCAAAGTGGACAATATCTGCTAGCAGTGGATCTGGGGTGAGGGGAAGCCCGAAAGGGAAAGCCCAAAGAGGACAATACCTGCTAGCAGTGGATCTGGGGTGAGGGAAAACCCGAAAGGGAAAGTCCAAAGAGGACAATACTTACTAGCGGTGGATCTGGGTGTTACAAATCAATCAATCATCAGGTAAACATGTTCCATTTTCAAATGAATCATAAGTAAGATACGATTTTCGAGTCAGTGCACTAGTTTGGACTTCTAAATTTTTTTCTGTAAGTAGAATATTAATAAGGAGTTCGAGAAAACTGCAATGTGATAATAACGAGCATGAGAAAGGTTATTATAAATATATCCTTATCAGACCAGAATGGCTTATCCCAGATGGGTAAAAAGCTACCTGATTAGGGCTCTTGATCGTTTTATATGAACACCATAGAAGACGAGCTGCATTTTTTATTAAAAAGGTTTTGCTGCTGCTTCCATCATCTTCTTCATTCTTATCAGCTTTTCTATCTCCTTCAGAGCCTGTTACACATCCCAACATAATAAGTCATTGATGCAGTGCAACTTACTGGTTAGAGTAGCTATAACATTCCAAAATTCTCTGGGATTTGAACCAAGGTTGAAAGATTATAAATCATAGTCTACTAGTATTCCATGCTTTATTTAAACCAAGTGAAAACAATAACAAAATAGTTTTTTAAAAAATATTCTTGTATTTTTTAATTTGGTTAACAATTCAAATGTTTTCATACCAAAGATGAAAACTATGGTAATAATTAAAAGAAGCATAGTTCTCAAAAACAAAAATAAAAAAATCAAATGGTTATTTATACGAGGCTAAACATTAGGTTTATTAACTTTTAATTTTGGGTTCAATAGGTTTTTTAAATTTAAAAGTATATACTAGGTATTTGTCCATTTTTTTTAATTTACAACCTATTAAACACAAAATTGAAAGCGTAAAATACTACTAGACATAAAATTCAAATTTAAAGCAAATAGACCATTTTTGTTAATGTTTTAGTAAACATATAAGACACAATATTAACAACTCACTTCTTTTTGACATTTTTAAAATTGAAGGACGTTTTAGACAAACGTAAAAGTTTAAAAACTAAACGCATAACTAACAAGATTATAGTATATAAAGCTGGAAGGTAAAACTTTTTTTTTTATGAAAATTATGATTCCAATTCCGACTCGGTAGTTAATGGGGGCAAGTATAAGTAGTGCAAGGATTCACACCTCCAAAGCCATGTCTTCGGTTGTTACAGCATTGAAGTCATCGTATCCTAATGTACTTGCTAGTTCTGTAAGGCATGGAAATGTTAGAAGCCAGAATATGCATGAAATCCTGGATCATATTGCAAGTGTGGGAAGGATCAGAATCACTTACTTTGGAGTGAGATTGAAGCATCAGCCGTGGCATATCCTACTTTAATTTCTTGGTATAGGGAAGTTATTTGACCCAGCACCTGAGTTATACACAAGAATAGCAAAAGGAATGAAAGATTTCTATGGTTTCAAATCATGAAAAAAAAGAAAACATCAGATTTAGAAGATTCTAGAACAATAATTTCATGAAAACATGTTGGCATAGCTGTTCTGTAACGACCCAGGTTCACCGCTAATAGATATTATTCTCTTTGGGCTTTCCCTTTCGGGCTTCCCCTCGCGGCTTTAAAACGCTTTTGCTAGGGGAAGGTTTTCACTCCCTTATAAAGGGTGTTTTGTTCTCCTCCCCAACCAATGTGGGACATCACAATCCACCCCCCTTGGGGCCCAGCGTTCTCGCTGGCATTCGTTCCTTTCTCCAATTTGATGTGGGACCCCCACCAAGTCCACCCCTTTGGGGGTCAGCGTCCTTACTGGCACATCGCCTCGTGTCTACCCCACTTTGGGGAAGGGCGAGAAGGCTGACATATCGTCCGGTGTCTGGCTCTAATACCATTTGTAACGACCCAGGCCTACAGCTAGCAGATATTGTCCTCTTTGGGCTTTCCCTTTCGGACTTCCCCTCAAGGCTTTAAAACGCGTCTGCTAGGGGAAGGTTTCCACTCCCTTATAAAGGGTGTTTTGTTCTCCTCCCCAATCAACGTGGGGCATCACATGTTCTTTGAAAATTGTTTTTATGGATGACGTGTTGTTTTGGAAAAAATTAAATTAGTTTTCTATTCAAATTCATAACTCTGTAAATAGAAATTTTAGAAAACCACTAGTTTACAGTTCTCAAAAATGGGTTAAAGAAGGTGTAAAACTATTTCGTAAACACTTTCAAGTCCAAACAAACCCTTAATACCTCTGAATAAGATCCAGAAGTAGATATATCAAATACTGGAAGTTGCCCACGATCTTCAGCAAATTCCTCTGCTATTATCTGTAGGGGTATATCAATCCATAACGTTATGCCATGCCTCAAAAGCGCCCTGCATGTACAATGTTCATCAAATGTCAACATGAACATAATAATACTGAAAATTTCTTTAGGGAACTACAAAGAAAAGTTTCATGGAAAAATGGGTGCACTAAACCAGAAAAATTAAGCATTGAACATTCATACAGATTAGTAGAGCTCCGAACAGCACCATTTCCAGCACATACAACTAGTCGACCCATTGAAGATAATTGTTTTAACACTTCAGTCTGCAACAAATGGCATGTCAGGTACATGTTACTAGATTTTATAGAGAATTTAAAGAAAGTGTCTTGTTAAGCAGTACCCAAGGACGTTCAATAAGTGTCCTCAAGTACTGAGCCTCAATGTTTTCACAGGCTTGATCACTAAAAAGTGAACACTCATTAACCAATCACCAGTAACCAAAAATGAAAAAGAAAAAGAAAAATTTAGCTCAATAAAGATACTAGTAAACCACCAGTTTTGACCAAATAATTTCTGATCGGATGTAACAAAGTGTTAGATGAACACGCTCTCCACAATGGTATGATATTGTCCACTTTGAGCATAAGCTCTCGTGGCTTTGCTTTGGGCTTCCCCAAAAGGCCTCATACCAATGGAAATAGTATTCTTTGATTATAAACCCATGATCATTCCCTAAATTCCCAACACCTGCCCTCGAACAAAGTACACCTCCCCTTAATCGAGGCTCGACTCCTTTTCTTTTGGAGTCTTAGTCATTTTTTACTATGCCTTCGAGGCTCACAATACTTTTGTTCGACATTTGAGGATTCTATTGACATGCATGGCTTTGATACCATGTTAGATGAACACGACTCTCCACAATGGTATGATATTGTCCACTTTGAGCATAAGCTCTCATGGCTTTGCTTTGGCTTTCCCCAAAAGGCCTCATACCAATGGAGATAGTATTCTTTGATTATAAACCCATGATCATTCCCTAAATTCCCAACACAAAGCATCACCAATAAACATGAGTTAATTACCTCAGATGCCCGAAAACCATTTTCATCACTCTCCTTATAAAGTTTGGCAGCAGCCACACCACCACTAGCTTCCACAACCAAACCATCACTATATGCATTTGCATATGACATATGGAAGTCAGAATTAGCAATGTTAGGAAGGAGAGCAATACCACATGCCAAAATGAGAAAAAAGTACCTCAAGAAGTACCTGTCAAAGTAATAATATCTCAACATATCAGCAAGGAGTTTCCCCAACTTAGTTTTTAGGGAGCTGTTGATCCCTACATGAAAAGTTTTCATACATTAGTTTGTTGTGAATATAAATTGCCCCAAAATAGAAGATCGATGCTTACCCACAAGAAAGATGGAAGTTCCTTTCAATTCAGGAGCTACATCCATTGCTTTCTTCTGAATTCAAACTGAACAGTGTAAATAAACACTTGAAGCTACAAAAAAAAAATGAAGCCAACTAAAACCAATCTTAACGCACCATCACGAAACAACGCTTAAATAGAGCAAAAATTAAGAACAAAAAGGATTCTCTGAGACTTAAAACTTGTGTTTCTTCCATTCTTTCTGTTCACTAACCTTCACTTCAAGAGACAGATCATCGGTAGTGGCCTTTGCCTCCACATCTAACAAAGGCCAAAATAAATCACTGAGTAAAGAGAGATGAAGCTCAAACTAGAGAATTCATCCTTCACATTCTTATTCTTAAAATGATTGGCTGAATAAGATATCAATTTAACTCCAGTCTCCAACTTCAGACAAGCGCGTTTCACTAAATTGCACAGATTTGCAGCAGTATTCGGATTAAACTAACTAAGGCTCTGTTTTGTCTGTCAATCATGATTTCTAGCAAACTAGAGAATCCAGTTCCAAGTGAACTAACCGACCAATGAATTGCACTATCCTAAAGCAGAGACAACATTCATAAACCAATTAACTGAATCATAGTTCACTAGAGGAAAATTCAAAAGCCATTTCTATGAATTCACCTTGGTGAAACAATAGATGTGAGCGAACTACGCAAAAAATTGTGAGAAAAAATGAAGCACAAACAGATTACAGAGTTACTCTACTGACGAAAATTGATTCAAAACTTGAACTCACTGTATGCAGTTCCGTCTGATACGAGACAAGTCGACGGCAGAGATCGACGGCGCTGAATGGCAGAAGAGTGCAGAAATCGTCGGCGAAAATGAAGGGGGAGGTTTTGATTACAACGAACTGAGAAGGGCAGGGGCAAGGCGTAGCTCGAATTCAGAGATATTGGTTGAATTTTTGGCGAGTGGATGTTGAAATGGAAATCAGTAAGCGGAGAAACGGTGGTTTTCATCGCCATGAGAAGCTCGCTGAGGACAGAAAATGCTCCACAGAAAGCACTTTATCCTTCCCAGTTCCCAGCTCCACGGTCGCCGGCCCGAGTCCATATCATTTTCCACATTAATTATTGCTGAATTAATAAAAATATTGCATTAACAAAAAAAAAAAAATAAAAAAAAAAAAATAAAAATAATCATCCAATTTTAAAACTAAGCCTTTACTCTTATATATATATAAAACTTTAAAAATCTTATCTTCAATATAGGGAAAATTGTATGTTGACACCTCGTATTGACATAGCTAAGTTATACGACTCTCCACAATGGTATGATATTATCCACTTTGAGCATAAACGCTCATGACTTTGCTAATGGAGATAGTATTCTTAATTTAATGGAAGATCATGGGTTTATAGGTGAGGAATACTATGTTCATTGATATTTGGCATTTTGGTGAAACCCAAAGTAAAACCATGAGAGCTTATATTCATGGGACGATATCATAACCCAAAGTAAAGCCATGAGAGCTTATATTCCGGGGACAATATCATAGCTCAAAATAAAGCCATGAGAGCTTATATTCAGGGGACAATATCATAGCTCAAAGTAAAGTTATGAGAGCTTATATTCGAGGACAATGTCATAGCCCAAAGTAAAGCCATGTTTATGCTCAAAGTGGATCATAACCCAAAGTAAAGGCATGAGAACTTAGGCTCAAAGTGGACAATATAATAACTATCGTGTGGACAATATCATAGCCCAAAGTAAAGCCAGGAGAGCTTATACTCGACAATATCATACCATCCTGGTGGACAATATCATAGTCCAAAGTAAAGCCACAAGAGCTTATACTCAAAGTGGACAATATCATACCATCGTGTTTATCTAACCGTTACTAACTATGACTGTAGAGATGTTTTTTTTTAAAATTCAATGGTACTTTTAAAACTTTTTAATTTTTTTTTATTGTCCACGGAGAAAAAATAACTATTAGAAATTTAATTGTAATTTTAACTTTTTACCCAAAAAAAAAAAAAAAATCATGAAGTCGATGATACCGATAACAGTGACGTTTTAGTCCCAAATTTATTTTCAATATCATTGTTGTATTATCAAGAAATACCAAATTTACCGTGACAAAATTTAATATACGACTGAGGTCTATTAGAGAGCAATATTAATTTATTAGTGATAAACTTTAGTCGTATATTTAAATATATCTGTGATATATTGACGTTTCTTTAAGAACGGATCAAACAAACAAAAATGTTAACTTACAATCAACAATAAAATACGACTAATAATCGTTGATCGATGCCAACAATCAACGATAAAATACGACTAATAATCGTTGATCGACACCAACAATCAACGATAAAATACGACTAATAATCGTTGATCGACGCTAAAAGTCTAGGAGTGATCGTTGATATACTCGGAAAATTAATGTATCAAATTACTACCATACGATTGTTAGATCGTAGTAGGATTCAATATAGGTATAAAAATGTATAATATTTCCATAATAATTTGGTATTAAATTGGAGATAAATTGTGACCCTCGATCAGTTTTCTCCCTGCGTGTTCGGTCATAGTTCATTGCGATCGTGTCCCAATCTCTCTCACGTTGCCAACGTTGAGCGGGGCCCTCCGCTTACGAATCTGACAATCTATTTCACTTTCTGTGGTACCTGCTCTCATCCTTCGCCCATCGCTCGTCGTTTTTGCTCTTCTATCGCTCTAGGTACGTTGTTCTTGATCCAATTCTCTCGATCTTTCACTGGTTTTTACTCAAAGCAGCCAACGGTTTTGTTTTCTATCCAGGCTTACTTGGATTTGTAAGGGCTTGGATCGCACCGATTGGATCTTCTCCGATTAGATTCAAGGATCGGCAAGATGAATGACGCTGATGTTTCCAAGCAGATCCAGCAGATGGTGAGGTTCATCCGCCAGGAAGCTGAGGAAAAGGCCAACGAGATCTCTGTCTCTGCTGAAGAAGTATGTTTGGCGCTTTATTTTCACCATTTTCTTTGATTTCTATTCGTTTCCGCTTCTGGATGGCCGGATTTACTAAAGAATTTCTAGGTTTCGTATGTGCTATGTATGTGTTTGTCTGTCTACATTGACTATTGAACAGAATGGATGGATTTTTGTTTTTTTTTCCTCTTGTAGGAATTCAATATTGAAAAGCTGCAGCTGGTTGAGGCAGAGAAGAAGAAAATCAGGCAAGAGTACGAGAAGAAGGAGAAGCAAGTTGAAATTCGGAAGAAGATGTAATTACTTCGACTTTTTCCTCATAATCTGCTTATTACAGTTCCATTATTCATGTTTCTCAGTGGCTTGGTTTGTTATGGTGCACAATTTTCAATTGCTGGAAAGATCTTTATCCTTATTTATTTCAATCTTCCTTTGTTATAATTTAAAGAGGATGTAGTTGCTGAATTACATCTTCGTGTAATTGATGCTTTGTTTCAGCGAGTACTCCATGCAGCTCAATGCTTCTCGGATCAAAGTTCTGCAAGCACAGGATGATGTAGTGAACTCCATGAAAGAGGCAGCGTCAAAAGAACTTCTTAATGTCAGCGGAAATGAACATGTCTACAAAAATCTGTTGAAGGAACTCATTGTTCAGGTTAGTAAATTCCAAACCTCATCCACATTAAAGAATTACTAAATTATAATTCATAAAGTTTGCTCCGTGTGTGATTATTTGCTGGTTATTGTTCTTTAGAGTTCAATGTGAGAGCTACTCAATGTTGTTTATTTACGAGATTATAAGTTCACCAAAGAGAATTCCACACAAAAGATTTGTGCTTGATCATAAGGAACTTTAAATATCCAGAATAAATCCCTGGTTTGCATTACTCTGGTTGGATAAAATTCTCTATTTGTAAGGCATCAAATTGAATTACAAATCACCCGATAGACAGATGATTGAGTTTTCTTTTCTCAATCTTTTTGTTGATGGCTGCTGCTTAGAATGCATTGTGGAGGTTGATCTTCCTGTTAAGATTTTGGGTTTGTATGGTTGCTATGGGATAAATATGCTTACAGATATGCTAGTTGTGTTATCCACTGCCTCAAGTCTGTTTTTTATATAGAGCTTGCTTCGACTGAAAGAGCCAGCTGTTTTGTTGCGATGCCGCAAAAGTGACCTCCATTTGGTGGAGTCTGTGCTGAGTTCAGCAGCATATGAATATGCAAATAAAGCGGAAGTTCATGAGCCAGAGATCATCGTTGACCATGTCCATCTTCCACCTGGTCCAAGCCATCACCATCATCACGGTCCCTTTTGGTAATCCTTCCTTTTCATTTTTGTAGGATTTAATTTGTTACAACGTTCCTGCTTCTGAAAACTTTGTCAGTCGTTGGTGTCTTTCTCCGTAAACGGTTATAATTTATTCCAGCATTGGAAAAATTGTGTGTTAGAGATTGCAAATTAACTTTTGCATACTTTGCGTGCCAGGCATCGTATTTTTCAAGGGTGGTAGCTAGTTACTCCTGCCCTGGGGGAGGGCACATACTTTTTTTAGAAGAAAGATAACTAATTACTCCTGCATTTTGTTACAATATGCAGATTGTACCCTTCTATTTAGACAATAGTTTTAAACAGCCCATGTTTTTTATTTCCAAGTCTGTGAATTAAACCATTCTGATAAAGTTTACCGTTACTTCGATAGAGATTGTTGTTTCCTATCCAAAAAAAAACTTTGATAGAGATGGTACGCATGACGTTTTCTACTTGCCCATGTTTACTGATTCTATTAAAAACTAGCTGTCTTAATTTATAGATAGATTCAGGTTGTACATTTTGCAAACTACGGGAGTGCTTAATATAACTCAAAATACAAGAATGCAATGTAGGAAATTGAACAGGAATATAATCGACAATGTTCCCTTTGAAATTGTTTGAAGCCTTGTATTGTAAGATTTTTGCCTTTTGGTTCTGTACTCACCAATTTGCTTAGAAAAGTCAAGAAAATATCTGTAAACACTTCTAATATCAAGTTTTGATCGTTCAGTTCTGGAGGTGTAGTAATGGCATCTCGAGATGGGAAGATTGTCTGTGAGAACACCCTTGATGCTAGGTTGGATGTCGTGTTCCGTAAAAAGCTTCCTGAGGTAGTTTCTCTTCTCAACTATACCCTACTATCTATTATTGGATGCTAATTACATTACCAAATGCTTGTGGGTATCTGAAAAACTCAAGGCTATGTATCATTTTTAGAGAGGAAAAAAGATTTACATTTATAATATATATATATATATATATATATATATATATATATATATATATATATATATGTATATATGTATGTATGTATGTATGTATTTATTTTGCTTGATGACAAGGAGTAAACCCAATGTTAACAGGTCATGCACTGTTTGTGATTCTTTACTGACTACTCAAATTTTTCCCTGGATGCATAGTGTTAACTTATGGTTAATTAAGCCTAGCTTGACAATAAAGAGTTCGCACTGTAACCTTTTACTAACCTAATATATCTACGACACGATTCCTTTACTTCATATTAGCTTTCAAAGGAAAATTCGTTATTCGGGGATGTTAATATTAATTTTTTTAATAAAATTGTACAAATACTGTATTTTGGGCTGTTTGCATTCTATCTTTCTTTTATCACCAGTTCACCAAGTGTAAGTTCCTATATCAGGCCAACAATTCTTGTCGATGATTATTTCGTTTCTCCATTTTTTCATAACGTTCACGTTTAATAGTACTTACAGCTGCATTTCTTATTGGCAGATCCGAAAAAGCCTTTTCAGTCAAGTTGCTGCATGATGTGGACTGCTTTCACTCTTTCATGGTGCTTCCTGTGAAATAATTTATGAGTCCAAATTTGGTCTTTTAATGCGAATTATATGTGTCCCAAATGTTGCTTATCAATAAGTATTGCATTCTTTAATTTTCTTTATCTGATAGTTACTATTGTTCTTGGTGTTTCATTCACAGCTCTACGGGGAGTTTGGTGCCCCCTATCGACTCCATAGTATTTCTGGTATCAGTATTATTCCAGCTTCATATTTCCTTTAGTTTTTATGTCTTTTCTTATGTGCACATCATTCAGACTACTGTCCTTATAATGTAATATGACATTTCTCTTCTAAAGGCTGTTGTTTCAAGTTATGTCTTGATCCTCGTAGGTATAGTTAAGAATAATAGTTTATCCTAATTTGATTTCCCCCATCTTGTCATGCATTTTCTTGAACGATAGTTTTTATAACTAATGAGTCGGAAAATATCCTTACCTTTAGTTTCGGATGGATTAGGTTATACCAGCTTGTTTGAAACGAAAATTATTCTTGGTTGATCTTAAAAAATATTTTTGGCAAAAGAACCAGTTTTTCCTCGATTATTTTCTTCATGGGAGGCCTGTAATTTTAGAAGTTGTTCATCCTTGATAGATAGGGACAGGACTTGATCTGTAATGACCTTGAATCACATACATATGCATTATTATCCCTCTTGATATCTTACCTATTGTTTATAGTTTATTTTTCATGTTTGTAATTCAACCAGTCCCATAATTTATGAATTTCATTCCTGTTCAAATATAGAATATATGATTATATAAGTTGAAAGAATCTTACTATCAGTTTTGAAAATTCGAGATATCAACAAGGAGGACGCTTCATGAGGGAATTTCATTGAAGCCTAATGCCAAGGTTATAAGAATTTGTGGTATTTTCCATAAAAGCATCTTATCTTGAGCTCTGATGCTTTGCCTGACCACTTTTGTAGGCTGATCTTCATGTGTAGATGCCCTAAAAAGGTCGAGTTTTTTTTTTTTTTTTTTTTTTTTTTCTTCTCTATCATTCATGTGACACCCGAGTAAAGGAGTGATACATGAATGAGTTGAGATCACGTCCAAATAAGAGAGATCTTGAGGATAGAATGGATAGGATAATTAGGGAGCTTAAAAAAATTGGAAATCACTGCCTATTCTAACAAGGTGAAGTTTCCTTTTTGGTGGCTCAATCATAAGGATTCCAAAGTTAAGCGTGTTTTGTCTGAAGTAATTCTAGTTGGGTAACCTCTTGGAATTTTTTTTAAGATACATGTGAGTGAGAATAAACCATGTTGAAAGGACTCAGGTTGGTTTGTAGTATTCACTCTTAGAAGCGAGGAGTAAGTAAAGTGACCATGTTGCAGAGGATGTAGGAATGTTGGGGTACACAAGTGCCAAATCTGAATTTTGAATCTTGGGTATGAGGCGTTACAAATGATATTAGAGCGGTACCTCTCCTAATAAGATGTGGGGGACGAATTAAGGTGGAAGTTGGTGAGCATGTAACACCCAAGTAAAAGAGGGGTACATGAATGAATCGAGACCACATTCGAATGAGAGGGATCCTGAAAATAGGATAGTTAAGAAAGATTAACCGAATTGAAAGTCACTATCTATACTAACAAGGTGCACATTCCTTTTTGGTTCGATAGCTCAATCATAGGAACTTCAAAGTTAAGTTCACTTTGCTTGGAACAATTCTATTCTAGGTGACCTCGTGAGAATTTTCCTAGAATGCATGGGAGTGAGAACAAAACATGCTGAAAGGACTCGTGTTGGTCTATGAGAATAACCTTCACTCTTAGAAGCAATAAGTAAGTAATGTGACTATGTCACGTGGAAATGTGGAATGTCGAGACACATAGGTGCCGAAGGAGAATTTGAATCTTGATCTGAATCCTGGATACGAGTCTTACAATTCGTGTCAACATGAACATAACAGTTTCTAAGAGAAAAACCTTTGCATCGGCGGTTGCAACAAAGAGAGATTATTATTATCTATACGCATATTCATTCCCTTTTGCTATGTGACCTTTCTCCCATATCTTTCACGACTAAACTAATAAAAAATATTCTTGAACAGTACACGTTCGATTTCCAGGTGGTTTCTCATAGTAACATCAAAGATTCTCTCATTATCGAAATGTTATGTGGTGATACTTTTAGAGAACAAATTCAAGATTCTGTAGCCTTAATACTTTATAGAAAGAAACGATGTGGGTGCTATGGGTACAAAGTAATTGAAGAATGTTCCAAGAGATAGATTGGAATCGAAGTGCCAAAAGCTATGACTTTTTTTTTTTTTTTTTTTTTTTTTTTTTTTTTTTTTTTTTTTTTGTTCTTTTTGTTTTTCGTAAATCAAATTAGATGAGTTTTTAATAAAGTGGCAAGTGTGCAATATTCCTTTTCTTTAAACCAACATATAAAAACAAAAAATTTATTCCTCGGGTTAGTATTTGGTTAAGTTAAGCAGTTGAATTTTGTCGAAGTCTTAATTTTAATGAAAGTATATATTTAAAAGGTTTAATACTTATATTATTAATATAATGTTCACATTCGTGTCAGTTTTTATTGCTACTTTGTTTATGCTGTAGTAATGTTTTTATAATATAGTGGAAATGTGGTTTTACTATTTAGGGTTTAGGGTTTAAAGGTCGATGAAAATATTAGCTATTAAAACATTATCAAGGTGTTGGATGATGCCTAAACTTAGTCGTGCCAATAGATTGGTAAATCCTCAAATATCGAACAAAGAACTCCAAAAGAAAAAGGAGCCAAGCTTCCTCGAAGGTAGTAAAAAATGACTAAGACTCCAAAGGAGTTGAGCCTCGATTAAGGGGCGGCGCACTTTGTTCGAGGGGAGGTGTTGGATGATGAAAGTCCCACATCGGCTAATTTAGGGAATGATCATGGGTTTATAAGGGAGGAATACTAACTCCATTGGTCGGAGTTGAGCCTAATAATAACATAATTGTATTTATATATTTTAATAATAGTTTTATAAACAAAATCTATACCTTATAGTTATTTTTTAAAATTTAGTTTTCATTGAACTTTAAGGTTCGACAACATAAATGCCAAAATTTGAATAAGTGTTCAAACGATTCGGTAATAAAAAGAAAGGTCTTAATAATTAAAAAATTTATAGTTATTTTATTTTATTTTGCTTGTCATACATTTATTTATACATGTATTTACTATAAATTTATTTTATTTTATAATTAATTTGTTATTATTTATTCTCTAACTCTTTAAAAATAAATAATTTCAACCGACTAATATAATATTTTATAATCGTCAAAATAGCCCATTTTGAATTTTATTAGCCCATATAATATGGGCCATAATTGAGGTCCATATAGTAGGACAAGTACAAGCCCAGCCCAGACAGTTGAAGAAACCCGCCCCCCGCGTTTTCTTCCATTGGAGCAAAGAAAGTTTTCGCGCCTTTGTTTGTACTCCAACTTCTCAGAAGAATCTCAATCATGTTCCATTCATCATCAATCTCTTTTTGAATCGAGTTTTTCACTTCGAAATACTCTGAAGATGGCAATAGCGAACAAGAAGATTTTACCATTAATCATTCACTCGACTTGAACGAGTCGAAGCCTCAACAACTGGGCAATGCTCTCTGTAGCAGGAAGACATCTTCAGATTGGAAGCACTTTCTCGCCGGTTTTTGCAATATTGACGTCTGGATTGCAATCTGAAGAGCATGTAAATTCATCTTTGATTTTTTTTTCCTCAGAAGATTACCCATTAATTAGTGAAGTTCGGTTTGATTGTAGGAGATAAATATGCGTGTGTGTGTATGTGGTTTTTCAAGTTTTTTTGGCTAAATGGTAATTGAATTTCTATGAAGCCATTAAGAACGAGTTTAGTTCAAAAATCTTGTTCTAAGAAGGTCTCAAAGCTTCAACACCATCCTTCGATGGTGATCATTTTATTGATGCCCATATTGTCAAGACTGGTTTCAATGAAAATATATGCCGCTCTAACTTCCAGGTCAGTGACTTTCTACGGAGAGGAGATCTTTTCTACGCACATCAGGTATTTGATAAAATGCCTTGCAAAAACATGATCTCCTTGATCGTGATGATTTCTGGTTACCTTAAGTTTGGCAACTTATCTTAAGCTAGAGAGTTGTTTGATGGCATGGTGGAACGTAGGGCAGTGTCATGGACAATTCTGATTTGTGGGTGTTTGCAATCTAACCAATCTAAAGAAGCATGTAGGCTTTATGCTGATATGAGAAGGGGAGGGAACGAACCAGATTATGAGATTAGTGACTTTGTTATCAGGTTGTGGTGAATTGGAAACTAAGAATTTTATTATTCAAATCCATGCCCGTGTCATTAAACTCGGATATGAGTACAACCTCTGTTGAGGATTGTTGGGAGTGAGTCCCACATTGAATAATTAAGTGGATGATCATGAGTTTATAAGTAAGGAATACGTCTCCAGTCTCCATTGATACGAGATCTTTTGGGGGAAGCCCAAAGCAAATCCATGAGAGTTTATGCTTAAAGTGGACAATATCATACCATTATGGAGAGTTGTGATTCCTAACATCCTCATGGTTTGCAACTCGTTGGTTGATGCTTATTGCAAAACCTGTTGCTTTTATTTAGCTTGCCAGCTCTCCAAGCAAATGATAATTTAAGACACAGTGACCTTCAGTGCCTTAATGACAGATTATTCAAATGAGGGGTTGATGGAAGAAGCAATCTAATTCTGTCTCGTGTAGTGCTTTAATCTCAGCTTATGCTCAAAATATCATTTCAGCAGATGATTCAGTCACTGTGGTTTTGTTGAAGAAGCTCTTTGGCACTTCAATTCCATGACTCAAATTTATGAAGTCACTCTAAAGAGGGAACACTATGCATCGATGGTTGATGTATTGTGTCAAAATAAAGGATTTGATGAAGCTGAGAAGTTGATGGCCCAAATGCCATTTGAGTCTGATGAGATTATGTGGTTTAACTCATGCAGAAGTCATAAGAATCATAAGTTGACTAAGCAAGCAGCAAATCAGCTTTTTAATATGTAAGAGTTTCGAGATGCTGGTCGTTATATCAACCTGTCTAATATTTATGCTGTAGCTGGTCAGTGGGACAATGTTTCAAAGGTCAAGAAGATGACGAGGGACCGAGGGATTAGTAAGGTCCCAGCCTATAGTTGGGTTGAAATCAAACATCAGACTCATGTATTCTCAGCGACTGATAAATCACATACCCGGATGAAGAAGATTTTGAGGAAGATTGGTGCATTGACGATGCAGATGGATAAGAAAGGATATAAACCAGACATAGCTTGGGCCCTTCATGACATGGATAAGGATATCAACATTGAGTTTCTTTAATACCGCAGCAGATGCTTATCAATTGCATTTGCTCTACTCGACACACCAGACAGGTCACCAATAGTTTTAATGAAAAATTTGTGAGCACGAGACGTCATGCTGCAAATTGCAATCAAGGTGATCTCACAGATTGTTATAAGGGAAATTACTGTAAGGATTATTGTTGACCATAAAATCTCTAGATGAACAGTCTAGATTGTCGTCAAACAATCAATTTATGCAATCATTCTAGAGACAAACTTAGAGCTGCTTATCTACGGTAAGTGTTGTTTCCTCATGCTGTGTTATTGAACAATTCCATTTAATTGGTTGGTTGAGAAAAGTTTGTAAGATGGTACTCTTAACAATTTATCAATCAACTGATTCTTCATATAAGCTTAAGGTTTTGTTTCATTTGATTAGCAATTCTACCGTGCAGAGCATTATTGGCTGTGTGTGACTCTTTCCTCAAAAGCTTATTCTCCTGCATCTTGTTAAATAGAATTCAGCAAGGTTCACAAGGCATTGTGCATGATATAATTTCTAAATCTAATATTTTTCTTCTTATTATCAATATGATTGTTTTTGGTTGTCACGAACTTGGAAATGATTATCAAAGCTACAATGACCTTCATGCAATGTTTTTATAGACAGGTGAACAGTTTTAGATTTGTTCTACATCTTTGATCTTTAATATGAATATACTAACACAAGGCACATGTGAAATGGAAATGCATCAAGTAAAACCTGATTCTTGTTCCATGAAATAAAAGGGGAATTTCCTTTCTCCATCCATGTCTTCTCTTGTAAGTTGGTTTGCTGTTAAGTATTAACTATCTCTTGGGAGTTCATTATCCTTATATTTGTAGTATATAGTGCTTTGAAAAGTTTTATTTGTGCCGTTGAAACATATAAGACATATGACAAACTGTTCTTCGCACATTGTGCCTTGAATCAATTTGTTTGATGCATAAAAATTAGCTATGGAAAATAGTTTCTATTCTTCGTAGCATTCCTGAGCGTTTGATTGAAACAACTCAATATGTTTGCAATTTGAGGTATCTCTCTGTTTTATTCTTTTGCTCCACAATTGCGAGGTCATTGATAATAGTGTTCGCAATTCACTTGGTGTAATTGCGTGATGATGCTGCATTTGACAATAGTAGCAACCCTTTCCTTTTACTACATTGCTGTTTCTCTTTTTTATTACTTCTACGTCATGGCTTCTGAACTACTTGTTTTTCTATTGTGAAAGGCCGACATGTACTGTTTTAAGAGCAGAGGGCAGAAAGAGTGCCAAATGAATTACGAAAGGGGAAGAAAGTTTGAATCCTGAAAGGAGACACTTTCGCTTTCGCAATTGGTGCATTCTATCTTCCCACTTGTTACATTTCACTATTTCAGCCTTTAAAGCCCTGTTGATGTGGCTAACATAATTGAGAAGATTGTGGGGGGAATTTCCTTTTGAAGGTCCTTCTATGGAAGGCTGGACACTTCATGTTCTCTTGGTGGGTCTTGGAATTGGTAACGAAATAGTTTCATTGGAAGCTACACCTCAACATAAAATCATTAGAAGTAATGGAGGCTATCGACTGTCATCCCCTCAGGTGGTTCGTGGCCTAATTCAGTATGGAAACTCTAAAAAGCCTGTGGATTAATATAAACTATATACAAAGAGCTGGAGGTGAGGCTGATATTTAAAAGAGGTGACTCTTCCAGGATGAGGTTTCTCTTGAGGATTGTTGGGAGGGAGTCCCAAATTGGCTAATTTAGGAAATGATCATGGGTTTATAAGGAATACATCTCCATTAGTATGAGGCCTTTTGGAGAAGCCCAAAGTAAAGCCACGAGAGCTTAAACTCAAAGTGGACAATATCATTACCATTGTGGAGATCCGCGATTCCTATCAGCTTTGCAGGGTTCTTTGGTGGAGAGGACTCCTTTATAGTGTTTTCCCATCTATCTATGCATTTACTAGAAGTAAAAATCAAAATAATGCGGAGCTAAGGGGAATTCTTTTGGAATTTTGAGTTCAGGAGTTATTTTTGGTTTTGGAAGATGAAGTGTAACAACACAAGCCCGCTGTTAGCAGATATTGTCCTTTCTAGGCTTCTTCTCAAAGTTTTTAAAACGTGTCTATTTAGGGAGAGACATAAAAAATGTTTCGTTTTCCTCCTCAACGGATGTGAGGATCTCACATCAAGATTGGAAAGTCTGCTTGCAAAATATGCATATGATTTTAAGCCTATTGCTCAGTCATATATGTGAGATTACCGCGTTATTTATTTTAAAGTTATCTTTTGTGCATTTAGTTTTCCTTGGTTCGCTTCAGGGACTCTATTAATGCTTCAAACTAGAACAAAGTTATCCTGAAGACGTGCGGATTCGCCAAGTTTCTTGTGTCAGCTGCTCTTGCTGGTGCTCCTGCTGCATGAGATTTCAGACGTACTCTTTATGAAAAAAAGTAACCCAAATTGAAGCAAAACTCTCTGTTTGAGAGTCGAGACAAGCTTGGGAGATTTACTGTTGATCACTTCCAAGGATTGCGTAGTGTATCAGCTGCAACATTGACAAACCAATTATTAATTGAATATTGGTTGATGGGGTTAGATCTTCTTTTCCCTATGAACCATTTACTAATTTGAATTCTCTCTTTCATCTTGTTCAAGATTATTGCCTTGAAAGTTGTGGGAAATGCCATTACTTGCTGCTTTAAATAGATATGCATTCACATGGAAAATACCAGAGCCTCGCGTACTTGCTAATGAATTCTTCTGAAATTGACATGACAGGTCCACTTCAGGAGCTTGCGCACCAGAACTTACAGGTTTTATTTCTTTACATCTTCATCTGTCTTCTTCAATGTTGTGGCGTGCAGAATTTTATCATCGTTTTAATAAGATTATCATCTCTTCAAAGATTCTAAAACCTCTGCTGCAAGAAACCAACTTTTGCTTACCCATTCAACTATTTCTCTTTAGACTTCCACTTTACTGTTCTGCTGCTTAGGGAATCTGACGTCGTTTTTGCTTGTCTTTGCCGTAAAAAACATTCAATTTCTTGAAATATTGAAGCACAACAAAATTCGAAAGGGCATAAGGAAATTTCTTTTTTATTCTTTCATTTTTTTAGTTTCTGGATATTTGTGTTTTCTCTGGTCTTCTACTAGTAGACAAAAGGAATCTCATACTCGTAGCTCACCGTGGGGATGCGTTGTGCTGCCCCAAGCTTGGAAGTTCTTCCCTCCCTCCCAATAAAAAACATTATACTTTTATTTTAAAAGAGTACTCAGCCATCTCATTAAGACAGGCGCCATTCTTTAGGAGAAAACACATCCAACCTATATCTAATAATTTAAACTACTACGGCCATTGAAGAAGACGAGGGAATCTCTCTCTTTAAACAATCAATAAAAATCTATAATAACAACAAAGTCTTGGAGATTCGAGGATTTGAGAAGACATTAAATTTAGTCATGGGGCATCGAGTTCATTTGTCAATGGATGCCATTAAGAACAGCCCCACTTGAAGGTTCCCTCTAGCCGGTTCAATTGGATTGAATACCAAAAAAAAAAAAAAAAAAAAAAAAAAAAAAAACACTTTGCTTGCTGTAATGGATGCTAAGTTTGTTTTTGTTATTATTTTACGTTAAGAATCACGGATCTCTATAGTGATATGATATTGTCTACTTTGAGTAAAACTCTAGTGGCTTTACTTTGAGCATCTCTAAAAAACCTAGAGTATTTCTTACCTATAAACTCATGATTATTCCATAAATTAGCCAATATAAGACTCACTCCCAACGATCCTCAATCATATATGAATTGCACATTGTCTCATTTTCTCTATAGTTTGGATTTAGCTTCTAGTTTTTTATATGGAAACACCTCAAGTACCCAAAAAAATTTAAAAGCTCCCCACTTTCCTCCTCCCTTCAGCCCCATGATTACTCGGTAGGATTGGATTACAGAAGCATGGCACACAAAAAGTTGAAACTCAAATCGCATTGAAAAGGTGGAAATTAAAAAGACATCTTTCTTTCTTTTTTCTTCTTCTGTGGAAGAGTAGAGTAGTGTAGTAGTAGTAGTTAAATTTGCCATTTTTTCTTCTCTTTTTGACTCAATCTCGTTGCTTAAACAGAGCCCAAAGTAACCCAAAAACGAAACAAATTCAACTTTTTTTCAGCCATTAGAGAGTGGGGAAGCTCTCACAATTCACACCCCTCTCACGTGAGCTTCATAATATGAAGAAGAAAAGCCTAAACCTAAGCCTAAGTCACTACTGCTCTCTTCCTGATCTGTACTTTCCGTACCATTTGAAGAGACTTGAGTGACTCCACTTGAACACGAAGAACAAGGCTGAGAAAATTCCCCACCATTCTCCTCCACCCTCAACAAACCCATTACACTTCCCTGCGCCACTTTCCTTCCCTCTTTCTTTTTAGGCCTTCTTCTCTTCTGAAACAAAGAATACACAGCCCAATCCTCCATTTCCAGCTGCATTTTAGGAACAAAACAAAACAAAACAAAGTATGAAATGAATCAGTTCTTTTGATGGAAAGAAGGGCAGTGTTGTAATTTGGCACGAGTACGTCCATGGTCAAACTTGTCTGTTACCTGTGTTGAGTTGGGAGTTGTTGTTGCAGAGACAGAGCCAGAGCGTGGCAGTCGATATTCATGCATGACCCACCGAGTCGTTGCTGTTCCTTCAGACACTTTTGACTCATAAAAAACCAGAGATTTCCTCAGCCCAACCACCTTGTTAATTCCCTGGTTAACAATCAACTTCTGTTTACCAGTGGACTTCCATATCCCACACCCAGTATTTCTCCTCAACAAACTCCTCTGTTTGCTAAAAAAGAATCTTTTTTCCTTAAAATCCCCTAAAACCCAACAACAAGAACATCAAGAACAACACGGAATCCAATCAATTCATAGAAATTAAGAAATTAAAACCCAGGAATGAGCTGAATTTGAATTTGAATTTGAATTGTTATAGTTGTGTTACCAGGAAAGGCCGATGGATCTGTGAGGAAGACATCAAAGTCAGGAATGACAGAAGCAGGGAGAGGCAAATCAAACGCCTTCCTCTTCAAGTAGTGCTCGACCAGCTCCTCATCTGTGGGGCAAAATCGATACCCAACAGGTAATCTCATCATCCCTCCATTAATGACAAAGTTTGAGGTCTTCTCCATTGCAAAAAAATTAGAGTAAGTATTGCACAACAAACCCTCTGTTCTCTGATGATGAAGATTAGATTTCAAAGAAACTCTGAAATATAAATGCAAAAGAAAGAAGAACCCATGTGGGATTGGTTTGCTCTGGTTTTTATAATAATCTGGACTGCAGGAGAGAGAATAAGAACAAGAGAGAGAAAGAGATGAAGGGTTGAGATAGAGAGAGAGGGAGTGGTGTGGTGTGAGAAAGACAAGGATCTTTCCTTGTGTTGCGTTTTATGGAACGTAAGAAATTGGAAAAATCCTAGTCCGACTAGAATTCGGAATCAGAAACTGTTTTTTTTTTTTTTTTTTTTTTTTTTTTTTTTTGACTTTTTTCGAAACGGAATTCCTTTGTTGTCTATGACGGCGTTGTTGCTTTCACAACCGCGTGACCCCTAAAAGGCAAAAAGGCCTCTTTCTAAATTGTTACCAACACGCTACCCTAAGCTAGGTTTTATTTTTTATTTATTTATTTTTAATTTTTAATTTTATTTTATTTTATTTCTTACCCATATAATAAAAATATTTAAGTATTCTACATTTTTATCTTTAAATTTTGGAAGGTTAAATTATTAATTTTTCTTTTCAAAATTGGCAGGTTAATAAGTGAAAACAGAAAGAAGGATAAGAATGGTATAAAGTTTACGGTAATAGTACTTCATTGTCGAGATTCACAATTTGACTAATGAAGATAATATTCCTTGCTTATATACCGACTCTTCCTTTTAATTAGCCAATGTAGGACTCCAACAATCCTTGACAAGTTGTTCCTCCATTTGGGTCTTCAATGGAGGGGCTTGATTTGGACTATTCAACTTATTCTTCTTTTAAGTTTTGCATTCTCTATTCCTCTAGTCGACCTTGTTGAGTAGGAGGTCGAGGAGGTATAGCTTCCTGCCTTCGTCATGGGTGATGACTCTATATGAACCATCCTCTATCTTGGTTTCGATTTTTCTTTTTCATGAGGTTATCCTTCAAATGTGATATGCATATCTTTTAAGAAAGTTTTTTCTTCTGTGTAGACGACGTCAACTATTGTTGCTAAAATTTTGATCGACTCATACACTGGACTTTTACGAGACAACGACGAATTAAGAAGAGCTTTGATTTTAGTTGAAATTTGTTGTATTTGTCATCTCCAATGAAAGAAGAATGTTTATAACGAAAGATGATCAAATTGGACTGAACCAGAATCATTACTAAACTTCAAATAGAGTAATGCAATATATATATATATATCGGTAAGCAGTTGAAATTTCATGAAGTATTTTTGGATCCATAATTATAATTTAAACTACAAATATACTCTTTCGGTTTCCTAAGCATTTTTACTTTGCTCATATTTAAACTATATATTAAATGTTAATTATTGGTGTCTTATCCACTCAGCTATGCTCGAATTTAATTATTGGTGTCTTATCCACTCAGCTATGTTCGAATTGATCGTGCACTGTTCGTCTATCGCTCCTCCCTACCCAAGGTTATATATGCTAAACCGTTGTTATCTCTCTCTTGCTTGCTTATATAATGTCTCTTTCGAAAATCTCTCTCTACCCTCGTTTTCTAAAACCTTCTTTTAAAACCGAGGCTAGAGGCTCGATCATACGTCGCTTGGCCGTAGGCGACGCAAGAACAAATTGGGATTTTAAAAATTTAAAAAAGACGAAAGTCAAAAGAATAATTATTTTAAAAATTTAAAGCCGAAAAATATAATTCTAAAAAAAAAAAAGTAAAAAAAAGAACTCAATTGAGATTTTACCTTTTTCTTTTTAATAAACTCCTCAAAGTAACCATTTAACTTTGAAGCCAATCAACTAAATAAAGTTAAGTCGGTTTAAAAATGTTTAATGTGAATTCAAATATTTAACTTTATATAGTAAAATAGTAATATCTTTTGAGTGTTAAAAAAATAATAATAATAATTTTATTTAGGTGTAATTTATTTAATGAAAATGGAGAATGAGAATAATTTTCCTTTCTTTTCATGTTCTTTTTTATAATAAAAAATAAAAAATTAAGAATCTAAAATTGAACAAAATATAAGAACATTTAGTCTCATCCCATTGTTTTTCCATAGAATATATTTGTTTCTTAACCTACTCATATTAAGCAAAGGTGTCTATGATATGAAAAAATAACCTTCAAAAATCGAACCAATTTCGCTATTTACAGATTCCCGTCCGCTAATTTTATTCTTATCAGGTACGACGTGTATACAAGATCGACAAGTCTCCAAAGTTATAGATTTCTTTACGGTTCATTGGATGTTGGCTATCGAGATTTGATTATCGTATATTAGATGCTGACGATCTAGGTAAGGTATGAATTATCGTCTCAAAGTTCAATGGTTTGATCTCAACCCTTGGCTATCGAGATTTGATTATCACATATTAGATATTGACGATCGTCCTTAGCTCATTAGGTAAGGTATGAATTATCGTCTCAAAAATCGATGGTTTGATCTCGACCCTTGGCTATCAAGATTTGATTATCGTATATTAGATGTTGACTATCGTACTCAGTTCATTAGGTGAGGTACGAATTACTGTCTCAAAGATCGATGGTTCGTTCTCGACCCTACAATAGTTGAACTAAGAAGAGAAAAGAAAATAACATGTAATCTTGTTTAGACCCTAAATATTTTCAACTAGAACAATTCGGTTGAGTTTAAAAGACTTCTCAACCGGACCTAACCCAACCTACAGACACCCCTAGTTTTATCAGCTCAACATAGCATATTTCTTAACGTAGTTAACGAATACGTACTTTTCGATCGCTTAATATTGTCTAATAAACCATACTATAATATTTTTTCTCCATTTACGTCGTTACCTACTTAGAAATTAATTGTTAAACAGATCCCGACAACGACAACATTTCTTCTCGGGATTCGTGGAAAAGGAATGTGAACGTAAATATTTGGGAAGCCCGGAAAAGGAAGGAAATTATAAGTAAATGGTATTAGTAATAATAATGATAAATGGTTTAGGATTATAAGTTACTTAATGAACACTCAAATGTTGATTTGTTCATATCATTCACAAACCCTTTTTAGATTACTATCTTAAAACACATTTCTTAATCTCAAAGTTTTTTCTCTTTTAAATAAATAGTTAATTATTTATTATTTGGATTTATCAACATTTATAGAAATTATTTATTAATTACAAAAATATTCCATTAATTGAACACTCATAATTGTTTAGTTCTATTCGTACGTATGTACGTGTGTGTATGCATGTATGTATGTATGTGTGGTACATACGTACGTAAGTATGTATGTATGTATGCATGTATGTGTGTAGTATGTGTGGTACATACGTACGTATGCATGTATGTGTGTATATATATGTGTACGTATGTGTGGTACATACATACGTACGTATGCATGTATGTGTGTATATATATGTGTGGTACATATGTATGTATGTACGTATGCATGTATGTGTGTATGTATGTGTATGCATGTGTGTATGTATGTGTGGTACATACGTACGTACGTATGCATGTATGTGTGTATGTATATGTGTATGTATGTGTGGTACATACATACGTACGTATGCATGTATGTGTGTATGTGTGTGGTACATATGTACGTACGTATGCATGTATATGTGTATGTGTGTGTGTATGCGTGTGTGTATGTATGTGTGGTACATACATACATACGCATGTATGTGTGTATGTATATGTGGTACACACATATAAAATGTCTATTTTATTCTTGAATTAAAAAAATCCCGAGTATTATCATCTAAAATCCCATTTTCTCGATATTTATTTAAATTTTTGTTTTTTAATAAAAATAAAATAATAATTTATAAAACATTTATTTATTTATTTATTTTAGAATGGTTCTATTTTTTTTAAGATAAACTTTAAAATGGTATTTTGATATTTAAATTTTTAACTTTATTTTATTTTAGGTTAATTTAAAATACTTTGGTATTTTTATTAATTTAACCAAATTTTAAATAAAAAATCATTAAAAATAAATAAATCTATGTGCTGAACAGTGTAGATGGGCCAAAACTATGGGCTTGCTCAAGAAAGAACAATGATAATTAATATGATGTATAAAATACCATTACAAGACAAACTATATTTAAAGCCATACATGAAAGAGTCTAGGTTAAATGAATCTAAAAATATTTTGGGGAGGACTTGTATGTTGTATTAATGACGTGTGCTCTGTGACCCCTGTATCATGTTTTATGATTGTTTGACGTGTTCTGTATTGTGTGATGACTTACGTTATGATACAAGTTATACTAACTCGAGTAAGAAGAATTGACGACTAGTCACATCCTTCTATAGTACATTTTGGGACATTTTAGCCCTGGCTGGTGTAGACATGATTTTAGTGACCGATCATACACCCCCGTATTTACACAACAATAATGGTAAAGACCTATATGTCTTTGAGACATTGGTAAGCCATGTATGTTAATCGTGAAAAATATGAAGTATTACATATGTATATCTTACAGGGGCTCTAAGTTATGAAAAGAATGTAATGTAAAGAATGGAAGTATGAGTTGCATTAGAAGAGTATGTCATGATTTAAAGCTATGAGAACTTTATGCATTTTGTATGTCATGTGCACCGAAATACTTCCCTGTTACGATTAGTACATATGCATACACTATGATATTATGTACACTACGCGTGCACCTTTCCTTTCATGGCTTTCAGCATCATGCGTGCACGTTGGACGAAGGGTAAGGCTCTAGGAGTAGGAATACGCACTACTGGGTCTATGTGCGCATATATGGGTCATGTGTAAAGAAGTACTACACGTCCAATTTCACTTCAACTAAAAAGTAGACCCACCCAGATCGTAGCCAATCTTCCTAAACGCACACAGGTTAGGCTTAGAGCGGGTGAAACTTATCACTACCTCGTAAGGGCATTGAGACCATAGCATGTTAGGCTTAGAGTGGGTGAAACTTATCACTACCTCGTAAGGGCATTGAGACCATAGCATGTTATACAAGCACCGCTTTTTTCTGTAGTCTTGTCACACAACAGCCCACCTAGAAGTCGCTCTGTAGTGTTGTCACATAAGATAAGCACTGCCCGCCTGATGGCCGGGCAAAGATAAGACACACAGGAGGGGGAGAGAGAGAGAGTAAGAAGACAGTGTCAAAATTTAAAATTTTTTGGAAGTTGACTTCAAAAATTATATACAACAGTAAGAAAAAAGCTGCTTCTTCTTGGTTGTGTAATGTAATGTAATGTTAGAGCTCTATGAGTTCTGGGATGAGCTTCAAAAGAAATGAAAGCTCCCTCTCCGAGAACTGAGGCTTTATGTCCCCTTCAACTTTGACCTTTCCTTCATTTCCCTCACTTCCTTCCTCCTTCCCTTCTTCTCCCGTCCCGATCGCCTTCGTCGGCGTTATAAGATCCGCCAACGACTCTGTCATTTCTTGCACAAGATCAACTATCACTCCCTCTATTCCCATCAAATGCTGCATGTAAACTGCTTCTGCCACATTGCTGCATTTTCAACAATCAATTCATGATATGAGCACATTAACCCAAAAGGCTTGTTCAAACCAATTAATGAGCTCTAATGGCGCACATTGATCATCATCCAAAAGGGTTGTTGTTCAATCTATACAAACATTTCAGAAATTTCAACCAATTCATGAGTTCTAATGGCGCACATTGATCATCCAAAAGGGTTGATCAAACCAACAAAACATTTCAGAAACTTCAACCAATTCATGAGCTCCAATGGCACATTGATCATTCAAAAGGGTTGTTCAATCTATCCAAACATTTCAAAAACTTCAACCAACTCATGATGAACACTAATGGCACATTGATCATCCAAAAGGGTTGTTCAAAGCATAAAACATATTATAAACTACCGTATTCAAGAACACAAATGGCACATTAACTCAAAACATTTCAGAAACTTTCAACCAATTCATGAGCATTAATGGCAGAAGCTTACTTCAGTTTTCCGTAGGTTAAGAGGGAGAGTTCTGACTCTCTGATCTTCTTAACAGTCCCTGGATTTCTAAAAATTCCTCTAACTTCTGATACTATCCCCTGTAATCCACCTTCCAAGCAAAGTTTCAAAGCTTCCTCCAAAGAATTTCTCCTCACATCATGATACAGCTCGCTTCCCCCATTTGTCAAGAAGAAAACCTTCATCACATAGCAACAGATGTGTGATCAAGCTAAATATGTGGTTGATTTCAGTTTTGATTTGAACGTTTCACAATTCTCTTTACAGTTCAACTCAATCTTCTTAATTTGTTCTAAGATGTTGGGAGCAAATTGAAACCAAACCACATATGTTGGAAGCACATTGTGTGTGAATAATTTATTTTGGGTTCGAGAAGAAAATGCAAGAAATTGCTAGATCAGTTCATCCTAAAAGAACTCACAGGGTATGTCGCCTGCAACTTTCGGACGAGCAATGCTGCATCGGGCAGGAAGGTAGAGAAGATGATGGGCCTCTCCTTAGCATTCTCAAAGACCACCTGTCATAGAACAACAACAAAACCAGAGCTAAGTTTCCATGAAAACAATGGCTGAAGCAATAACAGAGAGAGACAAGAACAATCTTTTAGAGATTCCCATTCCCACCTGTAAGATTGCCTGAAGAACACCAGTAAGATAACTATGATCATAAACAATGTGGTCGTCAAATTTCAACTCAATATTAAAGCCTAAAGAAGATTCCACTTTCTGAAAAGCTTCTTCCAGAGTGCAAAGCTTATCGTCTGTTTCAACATTCCAATTGACAATCTTCCCATCATGAGTTTTTCTAAGCAAGCAATTTCCCTCCTGGGAATCATTTTGGGGACCGTAATACAGGAATTCCGGGAGGGATAACTCTGTGATTCTTTTCTCAAAAACAGTGCCCTGAAATCCCAGATCAGAATCAAACATACTGATCTAAACAAAAAAAACTAAAGAACACAAGAACACCATAAGAACAAATCTGTACAGAACAAGGATAAAGATGAGCTTACGTTGTTTATAGAGAGAATAAAATCGTCGTGGAATATGACCGGGCAGTTGTCCTTTGTAACCTACAAAAATCACCACAATTTGTTTTCACTTCCCTGATTCCTTAAGCTAAATCAACCTCTCCTTAATTCTATGTCCATTGAAATTAAGAGAATGAAAAGGGGAAAAGGAGAAACAAAAAGCAGGCAGATAATCAGAATCCCTTCGTAATTTGCATATGGAAAGATGAACATGAATCGAATCCATCGATGGAAGAACATGGATGAGAAAAATCAAGGGAATGGAGAGAGAGAAGAGGAATTAGGTTAAATTAAATTGTTCTTTGTCCGTAGAGTAAGATTTTAAAATCGGTTGATGTCACGACAAATTCCCAAAAAGGAAACTAAAAATCGTCAAATCGTGGCCCCGACCCGGCGGAATCGCGCCGCGCACAGACAAGATCAAAAACCTAGCGGCAAACACGTAACGTACAGATTCATGGCAACTAACAGAAATTCTCATCGGATAGAAACTTGGCGATCAAACAACGACGACAACGTAAGAGAATCAACACAAGAACGGATAAAGAAATTCTGAGAAACATCAATAACAGAGAGAATAGATGAAAAGAAAAGATTCAAATAAAGATCGGAACCGAACCTGAACGTCAAATTCAACAAAATCGATGGGAAATTTAGAGGCGGCATTAAACGATAGGATCGAATTCTCTTTAATGGCTCTCATTCTCCTATCTGAAGACTGCAACGTATTCATACCGTTCCCTCTATGCCCTATAACCAAGAACTTCGAGGCTCTAAACGCATTCCCTCCCAATTCCACACCTACAAAACAGAGCCTCCCGAATCAAAATCCATTTAGATCAAGAACAACATTCACCAACACAATAGAAACAAGAAAAAAACAAGAAACTACCTTTGGAGACTCGATTTGGGCAAATGGCCAGTAAGGCATTGTCCGGCACCTGATCGATGTGAGGAACGTCGGAGACATGGACGGCCTTGAGAGCCATTGTATGCAAGATAGATATATAAAAGAGAGAAAGGACGGCCGCGGCGGGAGGAGAAAATGAGTGGTGAGTTTAGAGGCACAAGGCCTTGGGAAAAAGCTTAAACGGATATTGGCTATGGCGGATGGTTATGGCGAAATGAGGTATTTAAGGAGAAAGGTGAGAGAAGGAAGGTGAAACGAAACATACAGAAGGGAATCTTCTTAGCGAATATTCCTTTTCTATTTTTTTTTTTTAAATTTATTAATTATATTCTCTTTGGATAATCTTCTCCTCTAAAATATTTTAATCCTTTTAGATTCCTAATTAATTCTATTTTAAATCTTTTTTTGCCAATCGAGCATCACTTGTGCGGAATCCAAGTTTGTTTGACCACACACACGGCTTGCGCGTGCATGTTTAATTGTCTGCGAGGCAACCGATTTGCCTCTACACTAGGCCAAGTCATTCGGCTCGACGTTGTCTCTGCTCGAGGTTAAGGTCTCTCAATGCATCATCGCGTCTCATCTTGTCATCTCGATCTCCATCGACATGGCCCATATGTCTTAACGTCATCCCGAGGTGTCGTCGGCCATCACAACTTGTTCAGTCATGCCATCGAAAATGGGCCCGCGTGTCGCTCATCTCATCGGGACTTCCCGAACATCCATCCATCCAGGTTCTATCGAGGCATTGGCCCTCCCGTGTCCATGTCGTGTCATTTACGGATACCGTGCCAGATAGCGGGTGTATGTAGACCTCCAACACGCGGGCTGGGGCACAACACCGGCACACCCGTGCCGCCTGGTATTGCCCTTGAAAAATCTATTTCAAAGGAAGTCGCTCGAGACACTCGCCTCGACACGCTCGCCCACACTGTGACACACATATGTGCCACATGGTAGTTTAGTTAGGCCACAGGGCCTAGGAGTGTGTATATATATAAATAAAAGTTGACGAAAAAAAAAATAGGTTTACAAAAGTATTTATTTATTTATTTTAATTTGGTTAAGAATATTTTTAAATTAAAAAAATAAGACCGAGCCCTAAACTTTTCATTTTGTGTCCAATTAAAAATGCTTTTTAAAATGAGATATTCTATTAAAAAAATTAAAAGTAATTTTAGAAGAGAAATTTGACAAATTTTCTTTACTTATTTAGTAAGTAATTAATATAACCTTACTTTTAAAAACATGCATTTTAAAATAATAAACATGTATTTTATCCTTTGAACTATTATTAGACGACAAAAAAAACATGTCCTTGGATGTACGAGGGCTGACATACTCAATAGGTCATTCCACATTGCAATATTGTAGGTCTAAAGGGTTGACTTTGATTTCCTCGTACGAGCTCACCTATTGAAAACATCAATTAATAACTAAGGTTCGAGTACAAAATACAAGATGCTCATGTTTTAGGGAATCCCTAAAAAGCCAAGGTCAAGATTAGACTAAGAGTAGGTGTAGTTACAACCAATCCAATCGTACTTGTTACGAATAAGTGTTTCAAGTCATTCAATTAAGGGCACTAGCTACCCTTTTTTTGTAAGGATTTGTGACGGAGGTAGGAACCTCCGTCCATACCACAGCTTGAGACGAGACCCAATAGGCAGCGTGCATAGTTTACGGAGCGGGAGTCATAGTTGCAATAGCAGCAAAGGAATTAGAATGACTACCACAAAGGATACGGAGCATTTAGCCTAATGATACTACTAGTCAACTACACTCGCAAACGATTTATGCACTGAATGAACTTGCTTCAAAGACAAATCTCATCCATTCGCATGCTTCACGCAAAGCCGGGGTCGGATTCTCTTTCCTTTACAGTCTCACATATTCCCCCTAAAGTTGAAGAAGTTTCTTATATGGAGCAAGAATGGAAGGCAGCTAAGTAGAACTAACCATGGTTGTTGGCTTGTCAATTTAAGCATAGCTCAATGGATAAGGCACCGTATAAGGCACTAATGTCTATTTGAGAACTCGATGATTCAATCTCCACCTGCAATCGTGAACTCAAAAACACAAATGAATAAGAAGAGAAGCTGCTAATTTAGCACACTAATTTCACAAATGCATTACACAATGGGCCTAATTGATTCCACAAATGAGGTAGAAAAATCAGAATTGGAGAAAAAAAACTCACTCATACAATTAGAACACACCCAAATCAACATTTACATCTGCCAAATCCAAGTCCCCCTTTCTCACCTTCCTTGCATATTGCATTTGCACATAAACTTTAATGTGGAAGCTGAATCACAAACCCTGAAAAACCTCAACAAATCCCATTTCAAACCCATAAAATTGGACTCTAAAAGTTGGTTTCTCTCCAATCCTTTTTTTTGTTTCATATAACCTCTAAATCTGTTTACAAGTTTATCAATGATCGCGTGTTTCTCGATTGTCAACCATCAAGTTGCCACTGCTGCTGCTCCCTGCAGCATGATTTTCACTACCTCTTGCTGCCAAGGCAACAACTTCAGGCGACATGTCCCAGCTTCCGCTTTTCCTTCCCCAACTCGATCGTCTCGGATGTAATCCACCACGTTCAATAGCTTCGTCAACTGCAGTTCTAATATCTGGAGATACTTCACCAAATTTGCCTTCTTTTACGCTTGACCGCTCGCTGATCTGAGGTTGCCCATCAAATGGATTGGCACCAGAATTCATGTCTCCCCATACTGTTTTCCTGCCCATTTCAATGTCCTCTACCCCTTTGCCTACATTTGGACTCATAAAACCACTGGTCCCGAGTCGGGTTGGAGGTAAAACAGGCTCTTTAGGCACAGTTGCTCTGAAGTTGTTCTTGGAGGCAGGAATGCTGGAGCAAAAGATTTCCTTGAAGTTGTCCAACACTCCTTTGTTGTATGGGTTGGCTCTTCTATCATAACGATATCTAAAATTCTCATAAGTAGTCTGCAAATTAAGCCAGCTCAAATGGGTCAAAAAATGCGAAGAATTTGATCAATCCTTTTTTCTATCGTTAAGGTGGAGAACTGAACCAAGAATTCTCGTTCTTTATCATTTGATCGATCTCTAGAAAGTTTCGTTTAGAAGTTGCAGAGGATGCTTACCTGATTTGTACTGATGAGATATAAATGGAAAGCAGAAAGGCCACCAACGAACCACATTGAGATGAAAGTATAAACAATCAGCACAATGGAAGCAGGAGTCTTGATCATCGCTTTCCAGATGGATGTTTCCTCTGCTGACATAATCCGTCGGATGTATACCCAGCAGAACGAAAACACGTATATGCAAAGAAGAGTCGTTGAGAAAACGAACATGAAGAAGAATCGATAGTTTCTCTGCAATCACATCGACAAGCAGAGAGAGTTCAAAGAGAAAAAAATAGAAGACCCACAAAACTCCATGTTAGAGAAGAAGACTATAAAAAGCTTTAAAATAGAGAGCTTAACAAGAAACTGACAAGATGAACAGGAATCCAAGGTTTTAATGAAAAGAACTCTTACCAGACCAATACACTGCCCGACCCAAGGACAATGATGATCAAATCTTTCCACACAGTTATTGCAAATTGAACAGTGCGAGCAGCGAGGAGGTCGATAAAGCATGCAAGTGTCACAATAC
Source organism: Cucurbita pepo subsp. pepo (assembly GCF_057944985.1). NCBI lineage: Eukaryota > Viridiplantae > Streptophyta > Magnoliopsida > Cucurbitales > Cucurbitaceae > Cucurbita > Cucurbita pepo. Next base: position 2,498,085 of record NC_141801.1, on the reverse strand, counting down.
TTGATCTTAACAGTGATTCCATTGACTTCTACTTCCTTTATACGAGGCAATCGTAATGGGGGAGTTTGTCCAGATCCCGTATCAACACCACCCTCATAGGGTTCAGGTTCGGGCGGGTGTGCATTCCGTGGAATTATTCCGGGATCCCTTCCAGAGGTAAGCAGCAGGAGGACTAAAATCTAGAATAAAGCATATAATTAGAATCACAAAACATCAAGAAACAATGCATTGAGAGCAGAGCACAACAACAATAGTACAAATAATTATGCTTGCTATTCTTTGTTGAACTGTCCAACACTCATCACGTTCATAAATCACTGAATCTCAGTAGCTAAAAAAGCATCCATCTAATATCATATATGGAACGCAGTTCTAACATTCATCAGATTTCAAATCTAAAGTAGCTTCAAGTTACATTTAAGTGACCAAACTTGTAGGAGAGTTATAGGTTGCTCATATAATCGAGTTTACTACCGACTCCTCACTCAGCAGATGGACATGCAAACACTAGAGCAACAGTCAACAAATAGTCATCCTGTAATAACAATGCCACAGGCAAGTTAACCAAGCTTATTAGGCATTCAATTCAAGCTTGAAAACCACCTTCAACCAATATTGTTTCTTGTCTGCAATGTTAGGATTGAAAGGATAGCTTGGAGAACTTAAAAGCATCAAAACAATTATATGCCATCACGGAGAGTAAAATCATCCATAAGATGGAGACGGACGGCATCGCAACTTATTGTTACTTAAGCTAGCAAATGTAACTTGCATACAAAACATTCCGAACCAAAACCCACATGGAAACGATACGATCCAAATTGATTGAAGAAATTTTATGGAGAAATATGGAGTTAGAAGGATAACACTCACAAAGACTGTAAATACAACAGCAACAACCAATATTGATATTCCCCAATCCCCAGAAAAGTCATCCATCAGTTTCCTGGCAACAAATGCACAGAAAATGGAAACAGGAGCAACAATAAGAAATATTGTCAGCGCCAATGACCGAACATCTGGTCCGAAAATGAACCTTCCTTGGAGGAAGAAAATCTGCAGAAGAATAAACAGAAACAGAGTATTAAACAACTCAGCAGTATATAAAAACAATTCCTATTATTTTATAACCCACACTGATGATTAAATTGTCAAAGAAGATGTGAAAGGATATCCATATTAAATGAACGATCACTAAACTATCGTGGATGATACACGCTTCGTGGTGAAAACAATGAATGCAAGTTATGGAATAGGGTAAATAATACATGTAATTAGAAAATTCAGACCATGGGGCTTCATAACAGGCATAACTTGCAACTTAAATCAAACCATCCACATCTTCAAGATTGAAAAAAACGGTCGTAAAGACGCTATCTAAGCCATCCTACAACTTCACCACATATCCAAAGATCCTATAGAAACGAGTTGATACTCGGCCGACTTCTTACACACATACAACCACCAACAATATTACATTCGCAAGGACAAAAGCCTACAAGGGGAATTTATGCAACTGAGCAGCCTTTCCAGAGCTGGTATTTGTTTATGAACTGTCTTTCTTTTTGCACTAGATTTTTTATTTGTAATCCTCTTGTATTTGCAGTTAAACTTCATCTTCTTCATTGTATTAGTATTGATCATATACAAAACGAGTCGATTAGTAACTTCGTGTGGTTCTGTAAAGCTTCTAAATGTAAAAAAAGGGCGTAAGAAAGGCTCAGTGGTAGACATCCCTCAGAATTTCGCCATTGCAGGTTCTTCACAGTATATACATGATTCATAAGAAACCAGAACTAAAAGTAATGTTAAATGTGTAAAAAAATTGGTGACGCTAGCAAGGAACCGATTAAGCTAAAACAAAGCACAAAAACGAATTGAAAACAAGAAATTAACGAGTAATCTAAACAAAAACAGATGGAAATCACGACTCACATTGCTTCCTTTCCAAGCTTGGAAAACTCGTAAATCAGTAGAACCGCCAGAGGATCCAGAAAGCGGATCAGATCGTTGTGGTGGAGGAACCACATACATCTCTGTATTAGTCTAGTTAAAATCTTATGAACTCTCTCCTCAAATCCTCAACTCTCGGAGCTTAAACGGGAGATCCTACAAACAAACTAAAACCAAATAAGCCAGACTTAACAAAACAAACCGCAAAAATCAGATCAAAGAAACAAGAAAGGAAAACAAGTACAAAAGGAGCTGGAATACTCCAGCCGGAATTTCCGGCGGCCGGAAGCGGAAGCCGGCAGTTACAGAAGCAAATCTGAAAGGAAAATGAAACTCTTACCCTTATGATTTCCCCGGGAGCTGTGAGAAGGTCAATCGGAGTACTGCGACAATGAAATGAAGGGTTTGGACATTGAAAAATCAAGGGTTTCTATTTCTCTCTCTAGAATCTCTCTGCTATAGCCTGCTTTTTGGTGAGCGAGAAGAAGAAGAAGAGGAGAGAGAAAGAGGGAAAAAATTGTACGAGTAATTGCTTTACAGTGCGAAATCGCGACGTGTCGGATTCTTATTGGGTAGAGCAAAGTCGGGACGAACCGGGTTGGTCCGGTCGGATGGATTGAACCGGAAATTTGAGCTGAAAATTCCAGTCATGTGGGTGGCTTGAATTGAACAAGTCAGTTATTTTATTTATTATTTTTTTTTTTCAAAATATTTATTTTTTCAAATGCAAGTAATAATAAACTTCCCAGCTGCGCCTTTAGTTGCATTTAATATTTAATTTTCAAAGCACCTTTTTTTCAATAATTATTCACACTTTATTTATTTATTTATTTATTTATTTATTTATTATTATCCTTTCAGCTTTAAAATATTTTATTTTATTTTAATTCTTTAACTTTTTAATTCTCAATAATGATGTTTTACTAGTTGAGCTATACTCATATTGTCATAAAATATGTTATAATTTGTACCGTTGTTTTTATTGACGGCTCATATATAGACTGAAGGAATGGAGAAAGGGAGAAGATGAGCCGTGTAGTAAAAAAGAAACAAAACATATAGGTTATGTCACTGGTCCACGAACTTAAAGTTACCTTTTGAGACATCATGGGAGAATTTCATCGAGCTACGATACTACTACTTGAACCAAAATATGTTTTTAAGAGTGTCATGTCACTGACACAAAGTCCCAGTTGACGTACGACTTTTGTTGTTTATCCGATATATAGCCTTGTGTTTTAGGTCGTCTAAATGAGGAAATGATGACAGAAGAGCGTGATGTCTAAGAAATGTTGAGATATGCAGTAGAGAATTTAGGTCGTCAATTTTGTGGTACCTAGGTTGAAGACGGATTACGAGTATTTTTTTAGGCGAACTTATATAAATAGTCGTTTATTTGATTGTGGTGTGTTCTATCGTGTTAAAGAAAAATGAAGCATGTCAGGATTTGGATGTAACTCAACAAATGTGATAATAATGACCATAACAATAATTAATGATAATTATAAAAATAAAACGTCCCATCTATGACTTGATATTAGGTTTTTATTGAATAAAATTTTATTACGTCCCATATGAGAGTGAAAATTATTTACACAAACCAACACAGAATTGCTTAGGTAAATCACGTTTTAACTATGAAGTGTCTATTATTGAGTCATCGAAAAAAAGGTGCACCATGTTGGTATAAGTAGTAACTTTCATTTAAGTCCTTCTTTAGTCATCATACCCTCAAGATAGCTTTTATTCTGATGTGGTCTCGGTTTATTCATGTATTTCTCCTCTACTCGGGTATCATAGTATATGAGATCTCACATCGATTGAAGAGAGGAACGAGTGCCAACAGCGGACGTTGGGCTCCAAAAGGGAGTGTATTGGAAGATTCCACATCGATTGGAAAAGGAAACGAGTGCCAGCGAGAATGCTGGGCTCCAAACAGAGGTGGACTGTGAGATCCCACATCGGTTGGTTCGGGAAACAAAACATTCTTTATAAGAGTGTGGAAACTTCTCCCTAACAGACGCGTTTTAAAAATCTTGAGAGGAAGCCCGAAAGGAAAAACCCAAAAAGGACAATATTTGCTAGTGGTCATTGTCAGTATGTTCAAAAGTACACATTGTTGGTATATATAGTAATTTTTAATTTTTTAAAATTTTTATTAATTACTCTCATTCGAATGTGGTATAATTCCTCGGGCGTCACATTAAATAATACAATATTTTATTATAAGTAATATATTTAAAAAATGTGAACTTCTTGGCATCTACATTAAACCATATGTTTGTCCAAGTTTTATTTGGGGGAAAAGTCAACGGTCAACCATTCAAAAGGAATGTTTATGTTAATACTATTTTAATTAACCCATAATTAGTTTATTAACTCAACTAGAGTTCACAATCTAACCCAATCCAACGTCTATTTTCAAGTTGGGTTGAGTTGGGTTGTTAGGTTTTTTTTTTAATTTAATTATTTAGAAAAATTCCATTTATCCACTGTAGATTACATCAATAACTAAAATTTCATAAAATTCAAATATCAAACATTCACAAGTCGCAACACATCACTAACATTAGTTACAAACGTCAAATATTTCTTTAGGGTAGAGTTGGGTTGGGTTGTAATCTTATTTTCGTGTTAACCTGACAAAAAACATGTCAGTCTGTGAACCGACCCAAACTTTGACTTTTCAAACATTTGACCCAACCCAATGCGGAAAAAAAAAATCTAACCCAACACAAAATTTATTGTATGGATTAGGTAGTTCAGGTTGGTCGAATCCTCGGTCTAAATTTTATGTTTTACCGAGTAGCATTTGACAAAACAATGAAATGGAATAAAAAACAATAAGTATATGATATATGTAAATTAAGGACTCAATTACTTCGTTAATAATATTGACATAACATTAATTTACCAAAGTCAAGTCTTATATTAAATTATTATTAAATAACCATAATATTAATTTTAATTATTATTAGTTGACTTTATTATTAATTGGTTAATTTTAATATTATTATATATTTCAAGTCGTCATTTTGCTGTCTCAAATAGAAAATACTTAATAATTTAATATCATATTAATTAATTATAATTTGATAGCGTTTAATGTAATTTGTAACTATTATACATTTTAATTTGATTTGGAGGTACAATAACTTTCCTATTATTACAATCACCTATTTATTTATTTTTAAATTTTACCTTCCGTTAAAACTTACGGCCCACAACCACGGCTAGCAGATACTGTTCTCTTTAGGCTTTTTCTTTCGGGCTTTCCCTCAAAGTTTTTAAAACGCTTTTGTTAGGGAGAGGTTTTCACACCCTTTTATAAAGGGTGTTTCGTTCTCCTCCCGAACTAATTTGGAATCTCACAATCTATCCCCCTTTACGGCCCAACGTTCTCGTTGGCACTTGTTTCTTTCAACAATCGATATGGGACCCATACCAAATCCACTCACCTTCGGGGTCCAGCGTCCTTACTGGCACACCGTCTTATGTCTACCCCCTTTAGGGAACAACCTCCTCCCCAACTATTTTAGGGCCCAACGTCCTCATTGGCACTCGTTCCTTTCTCCAATCGATGTGGGACCCACACCAAATCCAGCGTCCTTATTGACACACCGCCTCATGTCTACCCCACTTCAAGGAACAACCTCCTCGCTGACACATCGCTTGGTGCCTGGCTCTGATACCATTTGTAATGGCCTAGGTTTACCGCTAGCCGATATTGTCCTCTTTGGGCGATTTGGTGAGGTTCCCACATCGATTGGAGAAACCAACGAGTGCCCACGGGGATGTTGGGCCCTAAAGGGGGGGGGGGGGTGGATTGTGAAATCCCACATCGGTTATAAGACGAAACATCATTTATAAGGGTGTGGAAACCTCTCCCTAGCAGACCCGTTTAAAAAACTTTGAGGAAAAACACGAAAGGGAAAACCCAAAGAGGACAATATCTGCTAGCGGTGTGTCACGGTCCTACATTTTTTACCGTGCGGCGTCGTGATCCTGACACACTCACGACCAGCCTTAAGGGGAATTAAGCCCCATATATATTTTTTCGCCCCGGCTTTGTGGCTTCGTCAGACCTTAGGCGAGGTTTATCTTCACCTCCTGCGCGTGCATGTTCAATCGTCTGCGACACATCCGACTTTCGAGGTTAAGGCCCATACCCTACCCAATCCTTCAACAAGCCTATCTTTGCCCCTCATGTCTATTTGATGTCTCTATCTTGTTTATGTCTCAACTTGTCTTCAATGCCCACTTCGTGTGGTGTGTTAGATGATGCACCGTTCTCCTCGATCGCATCATGGCACTCGTCTAGGCCCTCGCGTGGCCGGATGGGTGCCACTTGAGGGTCCCCTCTTCTTTTGTTGCAACGTGAGGGTCACAACCTTCTCTCTTCATAGTTAGGTTGTGACACGGTGGGCCTGAGCCGTTACAATTACTTTTAAGAATATAATCTCTGTCCCCAACCCTATTTAGCTAATTAGAAAAAACCTCTTCCTACTCACTTCTTTATTAACCGTTTAAACGAAGATTCTCCATCCTATTTGGGGCGGGAGCCCCACAGGTTAAATAAACATCTCTAATGGAACGTGTTTTATATAGTGATACCAAACGTACGTAATCTACATTAGATGACTATCCCGAGATATAGAGAATTTACTTTTGATTGTAATTTACGAAAGCAAATTTCTTTTTCAAAGTACTCCATATAATACAAGTCAAATCACTCGATTTGCTTTTGGACTCTAATTTTACACCCTACGTTGTTCATGTGTAGAATTTGGTCAAATATTTCGCCTCACAATCACTTCCATTCGATTTTCACACATAAATTTAGTCGATAAAATGCGAACATTAGCTTTCGTCATGCTTAAAAAATCGAGAGAGATAGACGTTCAGACGTTTTGTTCGATTCCGATGCTTTTTAGCGTTTCATATTTTGACGCACCGGATTTGTTCGATGTCAGTGAGTTTTCTTTTTCGAGCATGTTTTGGTCCATGTTCTACCCGGTGCGTGACCGTCACTTTTGTTATAAATTTTTAACTAAAATATGCTTTAACTCACCTGACATAAAAAGTTCTCGAGATTATGCAAGCAAATGGTTAAAAAAATACATAGAATTAATATTATTCTAGATTTGACAAAGATTCTTCAAGAGCCGGACACTTGAGTTGAGCTATATGTATATCGGAAGAATTCTCTAGATACCTCTCGAATCGAGCTGGAGCAAGAAAGATAAAAAACTCGTGATAACTTTCTCAATAATTATTTAATATAAGTTTATTAACCTTTAGTTTTGTTTAATTCTAAAGTCGATTCCAATGCTTCTACAGCATGAACGAAACGTTCATTCTTCAACATATTGATAAAGTATCGATAACGATAAATATTACAATATTTCGTATAATAATTAATTCATACCGAAAATTTCTCCTTAATAGGCACGTTTTAAATTCGTGAGGCTGACGACGATATATAATAGGCCGTCAAACTCAGTTATAACTCATACGTAATATAATGGGCTTGAGGTGTTACACAATACGTATCACGACACAACTCATACATAAACGGGACGAGGTGCAAACCCATGTGCACATTTTTAGAATTGGGTTCAAAAAAATATTTTATGGGTCTTATATGACTATATAAGTACTCGAACTAGTTTACGAACTTCTGAAACTAATTTAACGAGAGTTTGGTATAAGAAAACTTGTAACTATGAATACGGGAACTCGGTTAACATTGAAGGCAAAATGGTAGTCAAAGAAAACAAATTAGCCGAAGGTCGAAAAGAGCGAGAAAGGGGGAAGTCTAGATTGTTCGCTTTGAGCTGATGTTTGCTCTTGTGTGGCACTCGACCGACTATACTTTGATATCTCTTTGGTTCTGCACGAACCCAAGTCAATACATACGATAGGCAAAGTAAAGACCCCCATTTCATAGCGCCTGGAGAATGCAAGTTTGATCGAGGATTGGAGAAAAGATGTAACGACCCAGACCCACCACTAGCAAATATTGTCCTCTTTGGGCTTTCCCTTTCGGGCTTCCCCTCAAGGCTTTAAAACGCGTCTGCTAGGGGAAGGTTTCCACACCCTTATAAATGATGTTTTGTTCTCCTCCCGAACCAATGTGGGACATCACAATCCACCCTTCTTCAAGGCCCAACGTCTTCGCTGACACTCTTTCCTTCTTCCAATCAATGTGGGACAGCCACCAAATCTACCCCCCTTCGGGGCCCAGCGTCCTTACTGGCACACCGCTTCGTGTCTACCCCCCTTTGAGGAACAGCAAGAAGGCTGACACATCGTCCGATGTCTGGCTCTGATACCATTTGTAACGACCCAGATCCACCGCTAGCAGATATTGTCCTCTTTGCAGTGGGTCTAGGTCGTTACAAAAGAGGTGAAAAAAAATACTCGGGATGGATTTATGAGTCTTGTTGCGAGCTGTATATGGTGAGAGTCTCACGTACGATAACGAAGGGGGTTCACGTCTATATCTATAGTGTGGTGTTTCGGCCTACCTACCCTATTTGTTCCATGATTTATGAGTTTACTCGAGCTACCCACTTCGATCAAGAAGCAAAGATTTTGACCCGATACAAAATCACTAATACTATTAAAAATATATCTAAATCGTGTTTTTTTATTAATTTTTTCCCGTATATTTCAGTTTAGTCCCTACCTTCTAAAAATGATCATTTATAAACGTTTCAAAACTACCGTTCGTGCAGAGACTCATTAGAACGTTAGATAGAAAATCATTTTTTTTTACCTTAATTTTGGCAAGTATTTTAGCGGCCGTCATATCAATTTTTATTTAATATTTAAATAGATTTTTACGTAAGTGAGGGGTAATATTGTAATTTTCTTTAAAAATAAGGGTGTTTTTCTAAATAAATAATAAACTTTATAATTTATTTTTTTCCCTTTTTGATTTAATTAAAAAAAATATTCGTTCCTATTGAACTTGGAAAATTTATTTCTCTAGTTGATTTAAATAAAGGAGGCGCCCAAATCCAAAGTATAGAAGCATCTTCCATTCATGCAACAAAACACACATTGATCTTCTTTTTTTTCACTTCATCTATTAAACTCGATCGGGTTAAAAATATATACCTCTAACCGTACCTAATTTTAATTTTGAAACCGAGCTCAAATATACCGATGAGGGTTGGAGCTCAATTTGACCTTATTTCAGTTTCGATTAGAAGTTGAAATATTGTCTCGAGGTAAGATCTCACGTTGGTTGGAGAGGGGAACGAAACATTACTTATGAGGGTGTGGAAATCTCTCCCTGGTAGACGCGTTTTAAAACCGTGAGGCTGACGATGTTACGTAACAGGCCAAAGTGGATTGGACTTGAGTTGTGTTATAAATGATATTAGAGTCGACACTAGATGGTGTGTCGGTGAGGATGTTGGGCTCCCAAGAGGTGGATTGTGAGATCCCACATTGGTGAGAGAGGAGAACGAAACATTCCTTATAGGGGTGTGGAAACCTCTCCCTAGTAGACATGTTTTAAAATCGTGAGGCTGGCGACGTTACGTAATGGGCCAAAGTGGACAATATCTGCTAGCGGTGGACTTGAGTTGTTATAAATGGTATCAGAGTCAGACACGGGGCGGTGTGTCTGTGAGGATGTTGGGCTCCCAAGAGAGGTGGATTGTGAGATCCCACATCGGTCAGAGAGGAGAACGAAACATTCCTTATAAGGGTGTGGAAACCTCTCCCTAGTAGACGCGTTTTAAAACCGTAAGGCTAACGGTGATACGTAACAGGTTAAAGCGGACAATATCCGCTAGTGGTGGGTTTGGACTGTTAAAAATGGTATCAGAGCCAGACACTAGGCGGTGTGTCAGCAAGAACGTTGGGCCTCCAAGAGGGTGGATTGTGAGATCCCACATTGATTAGAGAGGGAACAATACGTTCCTTATAAGGGTGTGGAAACCTCTCCCTAGTAGACGCGTTTTAAAACCATAAGGCTGACAACGATACGTAACGGGCCAAAGCGGACAATATCTATTAGTGGTGAGCTTGAGTTATTACCCTCGATCCATCAAAACAGTTTGTGTCGTGTCCTTTCACATCTGTCAAGTCCTAAGATCGAAGGTGGTTTTTCACTTTAAACTATTAATAGTTTCACGAGAATCAAAAAGCGATTCTTTTTTTGTTTGTTTTTACAGTAACATTCGACTCGACCATTTTACGTGATACCCATTATATCTTATGTTCTCAAATCCAACGTGATTTCACTATCATGCAACTTAGGTCAGCTTAGGAGCTAAGAACCATGTATCGGTTCAAATCATGCATAGTGTCCCATCGAAGCTCGATTGATTGAATTTTTCGAATCGTCACCAAATTTCTTGAATTGAACATCTCCAATCCCTATTAATTGTATATCCTACTTGACTTATTTCCCTATTTTGTTTAGTATATTTGATGATTTCATTAGGGTTCAAATGTATGGTAAGGAAAAAGGGGATGTCTTGTCAATTGGGACACAAAGTATTCAAACAACCGAGTCCAAATACAAAGTATCACGTAGCTTAGGACATGTAACAACCCAAACTCACACCCAATAGATATTGTCCGCTTTTGCCCGAAACGTATTGTCGTCAGCCTCACGGTTTAAAACGCGTTTACTTTTAGAAGTTTCCACATCCTTATAAGAAATGTTTCGTTCCCCTCTCCAACTGATATAAGATCTCACAATCCACCCCCTTGAGACCAGCATACTCGCTAGCACACCGTACGATGTCTAGCTCTGATACCATTTGTAACAGCTCAAGCTCATCACTAGCAAATATTGTCCGTTTTAGCCCGTTACGTATCATCGTTAGTCTCATAATTTTAAAACGCGTCTACTAGGAAGAGGTTTCCACACCCTTATAAGGAATATTTCTTTCCCCTTTACAATCGATGTAGGATCTCACATAGACCGATCAGGTTATCGAAAACGACAAAAAAAAAAAAATGTTAAACCTTGCCTGAGTAGGGTTTGTGCAAGAACTTTCTCGGGTGCGAAAGTCTAGACTAGAACTGAAGACTCGTGAATAGATAAACAACCGACTCATTCACTTATTACATTGAGCTTTTACTCTCGCTCGATTAAAATGACCTATTTTTTCGTTTAACATAATGTTATTATTCCCTAATATTAATTATATTAAGAAGTTGACTTAAAAAAATTTAAAAATAAACAAAAAAAAAAAGTTTTTGTGTAGTGAAATCATGAATAAAATTATATTCGAGAAAATAAAATAAAATTTAAAGAGTAATATAAAACGCTCCGTTTTATTCTGTGTCCAGGTCACGACTAGACGTAGTGGGGCCCACTTTTTTATTCCAATATTTTCCCTTAATAATTAATTTTAAACAAATTATAAATTTCCTCCCTATATATAATTTTTAAAAAATTATAAATTAATACTTATTATTTTTAAAATTTTAAAATAATTCTTATAATTGGATACTATTTTTAAAATATATATTTTTATTTGTTAAATAATTACGTGATTATTGTTTTTATTTCGTCAACTATTATTTTTTTTATACAAGAGCGTTTGTCTGTTAGGCAGCTCCTCCGTTGTAGGTAAGAGAGACCCGAGTCTACATATTACAGTCCGTCTATCTGGTGAGGACGGTTCCTCTGTTGTGAGTAAAGGGAGACTCGAGTCTAGGAAGGACGTTACTTTACGCTCATATTATAATATTTTTTTTAAGTAATTATGATGAAAAGAAAATTAAAATATTAAATTTAGGAATATCTATAAATACAATTCCCTCCCATCCTTTTCTCCTCACTTGCTTTTCTTTGCCTTCTTATTCTTCTCTCATTCAAAATGCAGCACCAAGCAAAGCAATCGTACTCGGGGAACGACCCGTTGTGGCGGATAGAGCGGATGGTGGCGGAGAACGCGGTGGTCATGTTTAGTATGAGCTCGTGTTGCATGTGTCACGCTGTGAAGCGGCTGTTTTGTGGAATGGGAGTTAACCCTACGGTTTACGAGCTTGACGAGGACCCGAGAGGGAAGGAGATTGAGAAGGCGTTGATGCGGTTAATGGGAAGCTCCTCCCCTGCCGTTCCCGCCGTCTTCATCGGCGGGAAACTTGTTGGCTCCATGGATAGAGTCATGGCCTCTCATATCAATGGCTCCCTTGTCCCTCTCCTCAAAGATGCTGGCGCTCTTTGGCTCTGAAGAATTTTAAATTGTGTTATGTTTATTGTGAATTGGGTGTTTGTAATAATGAGTTGTGTTTGTTTCTCGAGTTTTTCGAGTATGAAATTTTCATTTCTGTTTGTGTATCGAGCAAATTATTCTTCAACCCGTCAAAATTGATAATGATTTAGATTCGAAACTCACAACTTATTTGTTTGACACCGAAGGATTTCGTTGACATCTGAAATCAATAGAGTTTTACCACGGTTATCTGAGCTAAATTCTTTCACGTTCGACGCTCACAACTTTTTTATATTAGGGTTAAGTGTATTTGTATACGACATTCGAGTTAGAATAAAATTGAAGTACTTCCTATATTTGAGTTAATTTTATCATCAGCTCAGCTGGTTGGTCGAACTAAGCCGTACGAGCTCAAAACTCAACTTGACTTAAGTCCGAGAAAACTTAAAACATTGTTTCGGTTTAAATGAAGAAGTGTAGAAGTGAAAGGAGTGGAGGTAGCTATCGGTGCTTCTAGAGTCGCTAACTTCTTTTTTATACCGCAAGTTCTTCCAATTTTCGAGTCGATAGACTGCATTTAATTGGGTTTTGGGGCAGCAATCTCGGCATAGGAACTTTGGGCTAGAATCTCATTTTGTTGGGCTAAGGCTGCCTTAATTTACGTCGATTGTTCTTCCACTGTCTGTATGACGGAAGAGACGTCGAGATGAATCAGTTGTAGTCATTGCAGGGAATGCTCGTCCTCTCCTTGCCCACATTGTTTAAGGAATGAGCTACCTTCAAGTTTAGACGATTTTGATGTAGACCTCGGTTAGGAGACTAAATCCTCTTCTCACAGGGTCGAACTCTGACTCTTTTCTTTATGTTGTTCACGTCAATCAAAAGGCACATAAATAGTTAGAAGGGTTAGATTATAAATTTTAAAAGTTTATTTTTTTATTATTATGGTTGATAAAATTTTATAAATAATTATTTGATAAAATTTTCATAGAGGCTAATTTTATTATTTATATGGATTTAATTTAATTTATGAAAAAAAAACATGTTTTTAATTTGTTTTTATTTATTCAAGTGAGATTCAGTCAAAACCGGCGGTCCGCCGTCTTTAAATCAAACCGTGCTTCTCCAATTCCTTACTTTCTCACCAACCAATCACTTTCTTCCACCTATCATTCCACACCGTCCTTCCATACATCTTATCACACCGGATTGCTCCTCCTCTACCGGTATTTTTCGCCGACAAACCACTAGTAAAAGTGAGTGACATTGTTGTTTTGTCTGGTTAGTCCATTCAACTCGAAAATATGGTTACAATCTTATCCTATTTATGTTTAACGTTTGTAACAAATTCATGACCCAACCCAAAAATATAGTGTTTGGTTGTGAGCTCTACTCGGTTGCAATATCCCTGATTCCAACCACGTGAATCAACACCTAGTTCTTTTCTACCCAGGAGATATTTGCCCAGATAGCTCACTATATTTGAATATATCACCTAGGTCGGACAAAGATAGGATAACGCTTGGCATACTGCACCTGAGAAAGAATTCCAACAATTAATTCGACTGAAAGCGAGAAATACTGCGGTGAGGGAAGAGACTTTAGAACCTTGTAGGAAGACCCAACAACTTTGACTGCAGCGGAGGATACCACGGATATGGAATACCATAGATTGACACGAGTTGCTCGGATCACCAACCCAACCAACTAAAAATTTCAGGTTGGTCCAAAAAATTGTTCGAACTCAATCCATGTACTCCTATTCTTATATTGACACTATGATGTGATGTCTTGGTTAGGGAGGAGAACAAACCACCATTTATAAGGGTGTAGAAACTTTTCCCTAGCAAACGCATTTTAAAGCTTGAGGGGAAACCCGAAAGGAAAAGCCCAAAGAGGACAATATCTGCTAGCGATGAATCTGAGCTGTTACAAATGGTATCAGAGTCAGACACCGGACGATGTGCCAACCTTCTCGCTGTTCTCCCCTCCCCCCCCCCCCCCCCCCCCCCCGAAGGGGGTAGACACGAGGCGATGTGCCAATAAGGATGCTGGGCTCCAAAGGGGGTGGATTTGGGGCGGTCCCATATTGATTGGAGGAAGGAAAGAGTGCCAACGAGGACGCTGGGACCTGAAGAGGGTGGATTGTGATGTCCCACATTAGTTGAGAAGGAGAACAAACCACTATTTATAAAGGCGTGGAAACCTTCCCCTAGCAGATGCGTTTTAAAGCTTGAGGGGAAACCTGAGAGGGAAAGCCCAAAGAGAGGACCATATCTGCTAGCGATGAATTTGGGCTGTTACAAATGGTATCAGAGCCAGACACCAGACGATGTGCCAGCCTTCTCGCTGTTCCCCAAAGGGTGTAGACACGAGGCGGTGTGCCAATAAGGATGCTGGGCCCCAAATGGGGTGGATTTGGGGCGATCCCACATTGATTGGAGGAAGGAAAAAGTGCTAGCAAGGACGCTGGGACCTGGAGGGGGTGGATTGTGATGTCCCACATTGGTTGAGGAGCAGAACAAACTACCATTTATAAAGGTGTGGAAACCTTCCCCTAGCAGACGCGTTTGAAAGCGTGAGGAGAAACCCGAAAGGAAAAGCCCATCGAGGACAATATCTACTTGCACCATTTATAAAGGTGTGGAAACCTTCCCCGAAACCTTCCCCTAGCAGATGCGTTTTAAAGCTTGAGGTGAAACCCGAAAGGGAAAGCCCATTGAGGACAATATCTACTCACGGAAACCCGAAAGGGAAACCCCATTGAGGACAATATCTACTCACGAAAACCCGAAAGGGAAACCCCATTGAGGACAATATCTACTCACGGAAACCCGAAAGGGAAAGCCCATTGAGGACAATATCTACTCACGGTCATCTAGGCCGTTACAAAAGAAACAAAAAATTTGAATTTCAACAAAAAATTTGAATTTATGAAATTGTTGAATTAAAAAATTAATCAATCAATTTTTTTGGATTTATTGTTATCATCCAAACGAAAATGGAATAGATAACGGAAGTTGGGAGCCAATGAAATCAAAACTCAGCGCAGAAAAACCAAATCATCAGAAGAATCAGAATCAGAAGAAGAAGATGGACAAAATAGTTTACGATCGGAGCAAATTCTAGGGTTCTTTCTTATTTCAAGATCTCTTCCTGCGATTCTTTAACGTTTCTCTCAACAATCTCTCCACCAAAACGATAAACCTTCTGGTTCCTTACATCTCCCTCTCCACATCTCCGTTTCTCAGGTATTCCCTTCATCTCGTTCCTTTCCGACGCATTATGTTTACGAAATTGAAACGGATTGAATCGATAACTCTTTTATTTCGATTCATCTTGATCGATCGGTTTCGTTTCTGTGGAATCCGAACTCGTTTTTTTTGGTTCTTGATGTTTGTTGTATAGTTTTGTTTAGTGATTTGGCTGAGTTTATTACTGTTTGAGCTTGTTTTTGTTTGCTCTTTCTTCGGGACGGCCTGTTTGAGTATTCGCTGTTTTTTTTTTTTTGTTCTTGGTTTAGGTATTTGACAGCGCTTGCTTGTTTCCTCTTTTTTCGGAGATGAAGGTGGTGATTTATTGGTAGAGATCAAATGCCGGACGAGGATTTGATCGAGTTGAAGTTCCGACTGTATGATGGATCGGATATTGGTCCATATCGTTATTCCCCAACTTCAACTATAGCCATAGTTAAGGAGAAGATTGTTGCAGATTGGCCTAAAGGTATGGGAGTTCGACAATGTTATTGTTGGATGATGAAATCCGTCCCCTAATTTAGGGAATATTCTCTCCATTGGCACGAGGCCTTTTGGGAAAGTACAAAGTAAAGCCACGAGAGTGTATGCTCAAAGTGGACAATATCATACTATTGTGGAGAGTCGTGTTCATCTAACATAGTATCAGAGCCATGCCTTAAACTTAGTATCATACTATTGTGGAGAGTCGTGTTCATCTAACATGGTATTAGAGCCATGTCCTACACTTAGTATCATACTATTGTGGAGAGTCGTGTTCATCTAACATGGTATCAGAGCCATGTCCTACACTTAGTATCATACTATTGTGGAGAGTCGTGTTCATCTAACATGGTATCAGAGCCATGTCCTACACTTAGTATCATACTATTGTGGAGAGTCGTGTTCATCTAACATGGTATCAGAGCCATGTCCTACACTTAGTATCATACTATTGTGGAGAGTCGTGTTCATCTAACATGGTATCAGAGCCATGTCCTACACTTAGTATCATACTATTGTGGAGAGTCGTGTTCATCTAACATGGGATCAGAGCCATGTCCTACACTTAGTATCATACTATTGTGGAGAGTCGTGTTCATCTAACATGGTATTAGAGCCATGTCCTACACTTAGTATCATACTATTGTGGAGAGTCGTGTTCATCTAACATGGTATCAGAGCCATGTCCTACACTTAGTATCATACTATTGTGGAGAGTCGTGTTCGTCTAACGGTTATTACTTATTAGCCTTGTTTTGTTTTTGTGGTTTTTCTGGTTTGTGGATTGTTGTATAAAACTGTTAAATGGTTGGCACATTTGACTTGTTATCACTCTTACTGTGTTAACAATTTATTGACTTGGGAGGCTTGAAGCAGCTCAACTCAGAACTTAGTTAGAGCACGCTTATACGCTTTATGCGTATTGGCAGGCGTGGTTTTTGAGAAGAATTAACTGATCTTGTCTCCCGTATGTTGCTTTCAACTCTAAGTTGTGGAAGAGAACACATGTTAGAGTGAAAGTGTGAGATCCGACGTCGATTGAGAGAGGAACGAGTGCCAGCGAAGATGTTGGGCTCTAAAGGGGTGGATTGGGGGGTCCTACATCGATTGGAGAGAACGAGTGTCAGCGAGAACGTTGGGCTCCAAAGGGTGGGGGTGGATTGTGAGATCCCACATCGATTGGAGAGAGGAACGAGTGCTAGCGAGGACGTTGGGCCCCGAAGGGGGTGGATTGTGAGATCCCATATCGGTTGGAAGAGGGGACCGAAACATGCTTTATACGGTGTGGAAACCTCTCCCTAGCAGATATTGTTTAAAAACATTGAGGGAAAGCTCGAAAGGGAAAGTCCAAAGAGGATAATATCTACTAGCGGAACGTTTTCTCGAAGGCCTAATTAGTTACGAAAGAGTGAGAATTCGTCCAGCTTTATCTTTACTTTTTCCTTCTGTAGCTGAATGAGTTGAAATGCTATTAGAATCAGTCCACTTTTAAGTTATTACTATGTCTCATGCTTTAAATTTCTGAGTAGCGGGAGATATTGTCCTTTTTGGGCTTTTCCTTTTGAGATTCCCATCAAGGTTTTTAAAACACCTCTGTTAGGGAGAGGTTTCCACACCGTTATAAATAATGTTTCGTTCTCCTCTCTAACCGATGTGGGATCTCACAATCCACTCCCTTTCGAGTCTCAGCGTCCTTGCTGGCACTCGTTCCCTTCTCCAATCGACGTGGGACCCCCCAATCCACCTCCTTTCGGGGCCCAGCATCCTTGCTGGCACACTGTCTCATGTCCAACCCCCTTTGGGGCTCAACCTTCTCGCTGGCACATCGCTCGGTGTCTAGCTCTAATACCATTTGTAATAGCCCCAAGCCCTCGCTAGCAGATATTGTCCTCTTTGGCTTTCCGTTTTGGCTCTCATAGGGAGAGGTTTCCACACCCTTCTAAAAAATGTTTTGTTCTCCCCAACCAATGTGGGATCTCACAAGAAAGGTGGAGATTAACTTGTTTCAAGATGATAATACACGGTGTCCGGTTTAGAGAGGAGTATTTTACAAAAATGGGATAAGAATTTCCTTCCTCTAGATTGTTTTTTTTGCCTTTCTTAATTTTTTGTTCAACTGCATGCACCTAACTACTCTAAATGTTTGTATTGTGTAGATAAGAAAGTTGTACCCAAGGCAGCAAATGACATAAAACTGATAAATGCTGGTAAGGTTTTAGAAAACAACAAGACTGTTGGTCAATGTCGAGTGCCTTTCGGGGATCTGCCTAGAGGAGTTATCACTATGCATGTTGTGGTGCAGCCAACTATAGCAAAAGCAAAAACAGGTACCTAATAGCTAGATTTTCTATTGAGAAATAGCCAACATCTTATATAATCTTCACATCGTCTTATAGTATTCGGATTTGGTCGTTAAGAACACAGAGAGATATTTCATATTTGAGATTTGGATTGCGAGATGCTCCTGATTTCATATTTGTAAATGCTACAGTGTATACAAGTTCCTTATAAGGGTGTGGAAACCTCTCCTTATTAGATGCGTTTTAAAATCTTGAGGAAAATTGGAAGGAAAAGCCTAAATTTTATAGCATTGGATGTAATGAATATTTGTTTGCTCCCTATGCAACGACTGTGACGTAATTTGTTATCCTCTACAGAAAAGAAGATTGACAAGACCCCAAAAAAAAACGTATGTTCGTGTTCCATATTGTAGGAAGGTCGGTATCAATCGCCAGGAAGCTCGAAGCGAGGATAACGCCAGCCAGCCAGCCAACCTAGTGGGGTAACAGAAATGTGTAGTAGCAAAATAGAATAATATCACTATAGAACAAAGTCCCCATCCTTGAGAATTACATAGTTCTCTTCAGGTCGATCCTGCGTGACTCGAATATATATCGTGTGAATCTATAGAATCAGTAATAGTCCGAAGTATGTAATGTAGGCAGTTTTGATTGTTTCAAAATTATTTTTACAGACAGAAATGGGGGGATCAACTTGATCCTGAGATTTGTATGTCAACTGTCTGAACTCAGCTCGAACTCGACCTACTGCTATAGTTTTTCTGCTATTAGTGTATGGAGTCTTGAGCATGGTCTGAATGGTGTCGTCTTTTGAATCTGATTCAAGTTCTTGTCTGTTGTTTGCTGTAGAAAAAGAAAAACAACAGGCAACAGGTTCTGAGTTGTGTAATGGAGTTCCATTTATAGAATGAATTCTGAGTATGGTTTCTTTTTAATAAAAAAAGAACTACATTCAAATTGAAACCCACTTGTAGGTAAGGGTGGATCTTGAAAACATGTTTTGGGAGGCCTCTTGTCCTCATTGTCATACACACGTGTCATGGTAGCTCGCTTAGGTGGTCACAAGGCTTAGGAGTAGTGGAATGCTAGGTCAGGTGGTGGAGTGTTGACATCATGCCTCACTCTATAGTACCGGCATTTCTAAACTAGTGGATATGTACATGATTTTGGTGAACAGACATACGGTGTCGTGGAGTTATTTTAAGTAAAACAATTTTCTCAAGTCTACATTATTTGTAGCATTTTACTGACATGGCGAGTCACCGAGCATCGAGATAAGCGATTGCTATTGCTACCTAACAGCGACCGACCTTTTTCAAATTTCAAAGGGTTGAAAAAACTTGACAAGGGTTCTCCATAAGCATTATAGGGACCCTATTTTGCCCAAGAAGGCTCGACCAACAAGCATTCTCAACCGCTCAGTTTGCTCCAATTCACCCTTTTAACATCACGTTTATTGCAGAGGGTACAGGGTCCAGAATCTGGAGTGCGATCCCTTGCCCCACACCACATCACGAGCTGCATAGTCCTTTTTTAGTGGCTCGTTCAATCGGCTGTCATTCTCCATTACCACTCCATATTCTTTTCCCATTGGCCATGTTTTTGGGCTCTTTGGTTTTGGAGATTGCTGCAATTGCCAAATAATAACTAATACTGTTTCATTCCACCTCAATTGGTGCTGTTGATTGATGGTGTCACAATCGCACTTTTTCTTACAGCAGATTTTGCGATTGTGCGGTATTCATTTCTCAACAGTAGGTGAGTCAAGCCAGTTTGTATTCACGTTGCCTACAGCTGGGCAACATATGCTTAAGCCTCTATCCTCGATTTGAGAAAAAGATTTTAGAAAATGGGGGCAGACAAATTTTGAAAGAGAGTTCGAAAGCAAGAATGAGAGAGATTGAAAGCAATATTGTGGTATACCAGCAAAAGGCAACACAACTTAAGTAGCATATAAGTTTTTCGGGTAGGGAGAATTGACAATTAGTCGCATCCCCCTATAGTACATTTTAAGGCGATTCAGGTCTGGCAGGCCTAGATGTGATTTTGCCGAACGATCATACAAAATCAGGTGAGGAGTTGACAACTTGCCACACCCCTCTATAGTACATTTTGAGGCGATTCAAGTCTGGTAGGCTTAGATGTGATTTCCAAGAACGGTCATACAAAATCATGCGAGGAGTTGACAACTAGTCACACCCCCTATAGTACATTTTGGGGCGATTTAGGTCTAACAGGCCTAGACATGATTTCGCCGAACAGTTATACAAACAGAAAATACAATAGTAAGATAATACAACATGGAACAAAATAAAGGGTTCGGCATGGCATGAACATGCGACCATGTACAACATGCTCTGGACGAGCATGACCGTGTCACTTGGCTCCATAGACATTGGCTAAGATTACAACCTTGTAACTGTCGCCGACTGAAGTTTGAAAACTCGAAGCAATTAGATGTCTTAACCTTCATCTCATTGCCTAGTTATGATTGCTTGGCTCGATCGACATTGGCTAAGACTACAGCCCTATAAGTGTCGCCGACCAAAGCTTGAAAACTTAAAGCAATTAGATGTCTGAATGTTTGAGGGTTGAGATGTAGAGCAGGCATTCTTTTTTCACAAGAGACTTGGAATTGACACACCTAAAAACAGATGGGTATAAATCT
The DNA here is from genome assembly GCF_057944985.1 of Cucurbita pepo subsp. pepo. Classification (NCBI taxonomy): domain Eukaryota; kingdom Viridiplantae; phylum Streptophyta; class Magnoliopsida; order Cucurbitales; family Cucurbitaceae; genus Cucurbita; species Cucurbita pepo. The sequence continues at coordinate 2,477,234 of NC_141801.1, read as the reverse complement.
TCTCAAGACAATTTAATGGAATTCAGTCCATATGTGTTGGTTGGCTCTTTAGTTTGAAATGGGTAGCTCTATTAAGAGAGTTTAGCTGGGTTAGGCCCTCGAATCAAGAAGCAATATCAGCAATAATTCTACCAAAAGAATCTACTTTCTTCTCTTTCCTACGCTTCAAGTTCACATGGAAACTGACAAAATATCTTCACATGTCTTTGTTTCTTGTGAAAATGTTAAATGGCCTTTACTTTTTGCCTTTACTTCAGTTATATCCCTACCCACCAACTGCTGAAGCAGTGAAGCTCGTTGCTTACATTACTACCACTACTACTCCCACCCTTCATTACATATCCTGATATGCATTGAACATCAGAGGGCACTTCTTTCAAAGAGGAAAGAAACAGAAGCTTCTCTCTTGTTCCAACAGTTAGCCATGAATCTCTTTCTACTCTTTATCTTAGCTTTCTTGGTTCCAAGTTCCCTTCTATTGGGAATTCAGGCTTCTCATTCCCACCGAACAAGAACATTTTCTCAGATTACTGTCATGGGCCTTGTTTATTGTGACACTTGCTCCAACAACTCCTTCTCCAAACACAGTTACTTCTTATCAGGTAAGGCTCAATTTCATTTGAAGTCATGATTTCAACAACTTGAACATGAACTAGAATTCAAATGATGAAACTAGTATCTTCGTTTCAAGAGCAATGGTTTTTGTAGTTATGTTGTACGTTTGTTTGGACTTTAATCTTCTTCAGTATTTTGATACTGATTTTGAATTTGATTTTCAACTTCTTTTTCCTTTTCAAGAGCAATGGTTTTTGTAGTTATGTTGTACGTTTGTTTAGACTTTAATCTTCTTCAGCATTTTGATACTGATTTTGAATTTGATTTTCAACTTCGTTGATACAATTTTCTAACCTAATTTCAATAAGAGCATTTGATTCAGCAATTCATTCAAAAGCAAGACTGATAAAATCGATACTCGTCGGTGCACTGCGTGTGTGTTTATGTATGAAAAAAAATCAGGTGTAGAAGTTCGAATCAGCTGCAAATTCAAAGCAGAAACGCCGCGTACGGCGGAGCAGATAGCATTCTCAGTGAACAGAACAACAAACAAATACGGAGTTTACAGATTGGAAATACCTTCGGTGGACGGAATCCGATGCGCAGAGGATTCAGAGATAGCGTCGTTCTGCCAAGCCAGTTTGATCGGAAGTCCATCGTCGTCTTGCAACGTCCCTGGATACAGAACCACATCGGAAGAAATTTCGATCAAATCGAGAGAGGCAAACATTTGCATTTACAGCTTAAATCCGCTCAATTACAGGCCATCAGCTAGAGATGATACCTTGTGTGGAAATTAGTCGAACGATGAAGATGATTACCTTTTGATGAAGCTTCCTTTTGCCTCGCCCAAATTTGTCGCCATGGATTGAACAAAATTGTACAGTTTTGGAAGGAATCAAAGCTCTCGTCTCTCTCAATCTCTTTGCAATTTAGACCTTGAAAAATATTTGCATGATTTATATATCCTCCACTAAAATGTCAAAATTTGAACTAACATTCATATTTGCAATTTAGTCCTTCCACAATGTGAAAATTTTCACTATCATCCCCGTCTCACCCTCCATGTCTTTGCAATTTAGTCCTTCGAAAGTTAATATTTACATGATTTATATTTTCTCCACCAAAATGTCAAAATTTTCGCTATCGTATAATTGAACTAACATTCATATTTGCAATTTAGTCCTTCCACAATGTGAAAATTTTCACTATCGTCTCCGTCTCACCTTCCATGTCTTTGCAATTTAGTCCTTTAAAAGTTAATATTTACATGATTTATATATTCTCGACTAAAATATCAAAATTTTCGACATCGTATAATTGAACTAATATTCATATTTGCAATTTAGTCCTTCCATAATGTTAAAATTTTCACTATCGTCTCCGTCTCACCTTCCATGTCTTTGCAATTTAGTCCTTTAAAAGTTAATATTTACATGATTTATATCTTCTCGACTAAAATGTCCAAAATTTGGTTATCGTATAATTAAACTAATATTCATATTTGCAATTTAGTCCTTCCATAATGTTAAAATTTTCACTATCGTCTCCGTCTCACCTTCCATGTCTTTGCAATTTAGTCCTTTAAAAGTTAATATTTACATGATTTATATCTTCTCGACTAAAATGTCCAAAATTTGGTTATCGTATAATTAAACTAATATTCATATTTGCAATTTAGTCCTTCCATAATGTTAAAATTTTCACTATCGTCTCCGTCTCACCTTCCATGTCTTTGCAATTTAGTCCTTTAAAAGTTAATATTTACATGATTTATATCTTCTCGACTAAAATGTCCAAAATTTGGTTATCGTATAATTGAACTAATATTCATATTTGCAATTTAGTCCTTCCATAATGTTAAAATTTTCACTATCGTCTCCGTCTCACCCTCCATGTCTTTGCAATTTAGTCCTTCGAAAGTTAATGTTTACATGATTTATATATTCTCGACTAAAATGTCAAAATTTTCGCTATCGTATAATTGAACTAATATTCATATTTGCAATTTAGTCCTTCCAAAATGTCAAAATTTTCGCTATCATCTCCGTCTCAGAGCTTCAGTATTCAACAATACTAATTCTATGAGTATGAATACGTTCGATGAAATGAATTTGAGTAATTTAATAATGTGAATTGATATTTTATCTGACCCCATCGAAGAACTTCAATGTTATGGTATGACGAAAGTTAATGATATTAAATATAGACTTCTATAAAAAATTGTCTACGATAGCTTTTGAATCAACGTTTACGAGTGAGAGAATTCATAATTCTTTAATTTTTTTTAACCTCGTGAACAGTAGAATGTTTGATATGCACACAAAATTGGATCGGTAGAAAATTAGTATCATTAGTTCTTCCTCAACTCAACCGCTTGAACATTTGTTCTAAAATTGAGTCATGTAATTTTAATTATTTTATTATCTATTTGTTACAATCTAATATGCACGATATATATATATATATATATATTTCGATATCATGTATAAATATGTTTCATCGTTGTACTAGTCATCTACAGTCCTCACACCAGAGATTCCCAGTTAGAAGGCAACATTGCAACATTCCATGCTCAACAAGACTCATGTCGCACGCCCAAAGGCACCTGATTCCAACCAGCCGAACATGTTGTGGCACCACTTAGCCTTCAAAACATAGGGCTAGCCCAAGGCTGGCAGGCATCACCACAACGTCACACACTCAACGAGGTTCATGCCACACACTCGAACGCACCCAACTCCACCCCATAAGTAAAATATGTTTGTTGCAATCTAATATGAGCGGTATATATATTTAGGGTATTCCAACTCCATCGATATCATGTATAAATATGTTTCATCATCGTACCAGCCATCCATAGTCCTCACACTAGAGATTCCTAGTTAGAAGACAACATTGCAACATTGCATGCTCAACAAGACTCATGTCGCACACCAAAGGCACCTGATTCCAACCAATTGAGCGTGTTCTGGCACCACTTAGTCTTCAAAACATAGGGTTGCCCCAAGGCTGGCAGACATCACCACAACGTCACAGAGGCTCATGTCGCACGCCCGAGGGCACCCGGCTCCACCCCACCTAATGTAAGTAAAATATTTTGTTTTAGCTTTTACAAATAATTGATATATTTTTTTAATAGGTTGATTGAGTTTTTTTTTCAGGTCATTAAATTTTTTTGAACTCTTTTTAATATTTTTAAATATAGAGAATATTTGACGATATAAAAGGTATATATTTTGTATATTGTGAAAAATAATTGCTAAAATCATATAAAAAATGTACAATAAAATGAATAAATTAAATATGTGAGAACAGACCACCATTTATAAGGGTGTGGAAACCTTCCTCTAGCAAACGCATTTTAAAGCTTTGAGGCGAAGCTCGAAAAGAAAGCCTAAAGAGGACAATATCTGCTAACAGGGATCTGAGTCGTTATAAATGGTATCAGAGCCAAACATCGGACGATGTGCCAGCGAGGACGCTGGACCTCGAAAGGGGTGGATTGTGATGTCCCACATTGTTGGGAGGAGAACAAACCACCTGCTAGTGAGGACACTGGGCCCTGAAGGGAGGTGGATTGTGATGTCCCACATTGGTTGGAGAGGAGAACAAACCACCAGCTAGCGAGGACGCTGGGTCTAGAACGGGGTAGATTGTGATGTCCCACATTGTTGGTGAGGAGAACAAACCACCAGCCAGCGATGATGCTGGGTCCAGAAAGGAGGTGGATTGTGATGTCCCACATTGGTTGGAGAGGAGAACAAACCACCAACCAGCGAGGACACTGGGTCCAAGAGGTGGTGGATTGTGATGTCCCACGTTGGTTGGAGAGGAGAACAAACTAACATTTACTAGGGAAAGTCGAAAAAGGACAATAGTGTAATTTGTTATAAATGATTAAAATATATTATTATACACGTGGATAATTGGTATAATGGTTTGAAAATACATAAAAATAATTAAAATTATTATTATTTTATATTATATATAATTTTATTATTTTTAAATAATATATTTTTCAGCCCGTCATATTAGAGAGCCCAAAAGAACATAAGCCCATCTTGTTCTTATTTTGCCCTAGCCGTCTGCTCTCCCTCTCTGCTTCAGTTTGCCGCCGCTTATTTATATTCCATCCTTCTTCTCAATCTCCCTTTCACCAGGCTCGGGTAAAATGGTATGAATCTCCTTACTCTCTTCTCTCTTTTGATTCTGTTTATCAGTTTAGTTTGCGTTTTCTGGAGCTTTCAGATTCAATCTTTTGTTTTCAGATGCTATAATAGAATCAGTCCATGAATGTGTTTTTGTTTGGATGACTGAGCCCCAAAACTATGTATCATGGTTGCATTGCTGTTATGTTTTCTGCGATTTTAAGTTTTGAAATTTCTAGATGCATTTTTTTTATCGGGTTTTGAGAGAAGTTTTCCTCTCGATCGTCTGGAAAATGGTGTTTCATTTCTTGCTTTTTAAATCACGAGGTTTTGATCGCTGAATCTGTTTGGCTTATTTTGATATGAAGCAGTTTCTGTCGGAGGTTGATTTTGATGTGTTTTTGGTTTCTTTTGAAAAATGCTTGCTAGGTAGATTGACTGAGTTGAGACTTAAGAGACATTCACTTTTTGGATTTAGCCACTTGGTGTTCTTTCATGGACACTCTTGGTTTTCAGGCCTTTACTACTTATTAGCATATTGATCATCGTTTTATTATCAAATACAATTCATGGCAGCTACACTTGTAACATTAGCACTAATAGGCTTGAATGTAGTTCAGTTGGTAAAAGCGTCAGTTGCCTTACCTCAAGGTTATTGATTGAATTTACATCCCTTGTTTGAATTGTAGTATTCTGAAAAAACACTTATGTAATCAAATTATGATAGTTGTACCTTGCAACAAAATATGAAGAAAATATTTTTGTACAAAATTGAAGTGTTTTTATGATTTCTTTTAATACTTTCAAGACTCTAGGAGGGATAGAAGTCTACACGTATTAAGATGTAAGATTAAATTCCTTCCTCTTCAACTTTTTGTCATTATACTTGAATCCCTCTTTGTGTATTATAGTTGATTTGTTCTCTTTATGATTTCTTAGATGTTTACATCTTTGCCTGGAATGAAATTTGCTAACATCATTTTATTGTATTTTTAAAGGCGCCAAAGAAAGCTGTTGGAAAAGCCTTGGCGAAAAAGAAGGCTGTAAGTGATTCTTTTCCTTGATGAATGTTTTCTTTTTTATTATTGTTCTGGTTTTTTTCGGCTGTTTTTTTAATACAGTGTTGTGTGTTGTTAACAGGAGAAGGTGGTGAACCCACTATTTGAGAAGCGGCCGAAGCAGTTCGGAATTGGTGGTGCATTGCCACCAAAGAGGGATTTGACAAGGTTTGTCAAATGGCCAAAAGCTGTTCAAATTCAGAGGAAGAAGAGGATTCTTAAGCAGAGGTTGAAGGTTCCACCAGCTTTGAATCAGTTCACTAAAACCCTTGACAAAAATCTTGGTAAACTATTAGATTTTAGTTGTGATTGTTGTCTAGTTCTTTTAAGGTATGCCTTTTAACCATATTGGATTAATGAGGTTCTTGTTTGACCTTGCAAATATATTTTCAAAGTTGATTACTGCTGATCATAAACTTCAGTCTCTGAATCTAGATGGCTGATTGATCCGTGCCTTCATTTTTACTGATGGGTTTTTATTACTTTTGCTTCTCACTTTGGTCAATTGGAAAAAATGTAATAGAAATTTCCTCAATCTGATTCCAACAATTGTGTCTGGTCAACATTTATTTTGTTTTGGTTAGATTATATGTATACTGTTTCCTTTACCTCTGTTCTTTGAATTGATATCAAGTTCAATATGTATTGTGTATACAGCCACAAACCTGTTCAAGATGCTTTTGAAGTATAGGCCAGAGGACAAGGCACAGAAAAGGGAGCGTCTTATTAAGAGAGCTCAGGAAGAGGCTGAAGGCAAGCCACATGATGCCAAGAAACCTATTGTTGTTAAATACGGTCTCAACCATGTCACCTATCTCATTGAGCAGGTTTTATTTTGTTCGGTCGTCGTACATTCGAATATTTTCGTTATCCAACTGTTATACTGCCTGGAATCATATATACTCATGATGTGAACTTCCTTTCCAGAACAAGGCACAGTTGGTGGTGATCGCCCATGATGTGGATCCAATTGAGCTCGTTGTTTGGCTCCCGGCCCTCTGCAGGAAGATGGAAATTCCATTCTGCATTGTTAAGGGAAAAGCACGATTGGGAGCGGTAACTACGACCGTTTATTTGCGATACGTTCCACTCTTTTGAATCGCAAGTACCAATGCTTTTAATTTTTCCCTTATAACAGATTGTCCATCAAAAGACTGCATCAGTTTTGTGCTTGACAACCGTGAAGAACGAAGATAAGTTGGAGTTCAGCAGGATCCTCGAAGCTATTAAGGTGATTTATGTAATCCTTTTCGTCGCTTCTTAGCTAACGTTGCGATTTGATTGGCGTAGTTTTAATATCGCATCGGTTGTTTGATTTAGGCCAATTTCAACGACAAGTACGACGAGTACAGGAAGAAATGGGGTGGTGGAATCATGGGTTCCAAGTCCCAGGCTAAAACTAAAGCAAAGGAGAGGCTTCTCGCCAAAGAAGCTGCTCAAAGAATGTCTTAGAGATGAGAGTTGGCAACTATTTTTGGGTCATAGCTTCTTCAATATCATCATGAGAGAATTTAGAAGTTTTGTTTACTTTTCTTCATTTGCTACTCATTTGCTGATTTCAGATCTAGTTTTGTTGTTGCAGACTCTTTTAATGGTTAATACTTTTGATCTCAAATCCTCACACAAAGATGTTCGACTATAGGATGGGGATGGGGAATCCTTCTTTGACCCTGTCACGTATTTCATTTCTCCATCTCCATAAAAGTATTCATTTATTTTCAAGGATCGGGGCGGGAATTTCTTACAGAGAATTTTTGGGAATCCCGTGGGGATGGAGAAGCCTTCTTCGTCTTCATCCTTATGGAGAGTTTGTGAGGATCCCGAGTGGATGGATAAGTGTTCTTTGTCCCGAAATCTTCCTTTTATTTTTTGTTTATCTCATGCTAAGAAGGAAGGCCTGGATGATTTGCTCAAACTCGTTCCAGTATTTGCCCTTCCTTTGATCCGCTCGAACTTGTTTCAGTATTTACCCGTCCTTTAAATGCCTGAGTGAGTTAGCCCCTCCCTCTGTGGAAACGGGGGATGAGTCCAGAGTCCAATTTTAGGGCATTAACCTTTCTGGGAAGCCGGTCCCTTTACATAGCCTAAATAGGCTTTTCGAAGCAACTGCAATATCATCGGTTAGGCCGCTAGGGGTATGGATTTGCTAACAGCAATTCCTTTCATCTATTTTATTTATTTATTTATTTTGAAGGTTTTTTTTTATTTTTAACATAATCTCTATTAAAAAATTTGTAAAAGTATATTAAAAAATTTGTAAAAATACTTATAATAATCAAATATATTTCATACTTACTAATATAATTTTTTAAAATTCAAATTTTATTATTATCTTTTTTAAATATTAATATTAGAAATATTAACAATTTAATTTCAAAATGGACTAAATTATTTTACTGGTACGCGCGAATAAACACAATATATATATATATATATATATAAAACTCGAGCTTCAACAATGGCTTCCATTCCCATCTTGCCCTTTTGATTTCTTCCATCTTAACTAATTCTGTTCAACAATATTTCGTTGGGTTATCAGTTTTCTTTTTCTTTCTTTTTTTGAACAGTTGGTGTTAGTAAGTTATTTTGTTGCGTAATTGTTAGTATATTTTAAGCTCGAGCTTTCTGGAATTCAATCAAACCTACAGAGATTATTCAGATAATTTTTCCATTCTGATTCTGTTCTCTCTTCAGGGATTTTCACTCACTTTCCAGCTTCGAAAATGAGTTCGATTTTAATGGAGCCTGACGATTTAGCCGTCTTCGTCGGCGGCAGTGCTAGTCGGACATCGATGAACTTCACGACTCTCTGTACGTCGGCCCACCGGATTCATTCCACCGGCGTTTTCTCCGGCGTAAACCCCTTGGAATTCTCAGTTCCTCTTCTTTTGTTGCAGTTTGGAATCTGTGCTGGAACTATCATCTTATTTCATCAGCTCCTCAAGCCCCTCGGCCAACCTCTCATCGTCTCTCAAATTTTGGTAACTTTTCTTTTCTTGCTTGGAAAGGTTTCGTTGAATTACATGTTTAGTTCATGAATTTTGGTTATATCTGATGTAGTTTTTGTTTTTGGAGTGAAGAATTCAAACGAATTCTTAAGAAAAATGAAATCCATGTCGAGAATCGAAGAGAAATAGACATTCAACAAGTTTAGTCCATGAATTCTCTGGTTAGATATGATATAGCTTTTGTTTTTCGAGCGAAGAATTCAAATGATTTTGTAAGAAAAATGAAATAAATAGGCATTCAACTAGTTTAGTCCATGAATTCTTGAGTTATATATGATATAGTTTGTGTTTTCAGAGTGAAGAACTCAAACGATTTCTTCAGAAAAATGAAACTCATGTTGAGAATCGAATAGAAAATAGGCATTCAACAAGTTTAGTCCACGAATTCTTGAGTTATATCTGATATAGTTATAGTTTTTGTTTTTGGAGGGAAGAATTCAAACAATTTCTTAAGAAAGTCGAAACACATGTCGAGAATCAAAAGAGAAAATAGGCATTCAACAAGTTTAGTCCATGAATTCTCCCGTTATATCTGATATAGTTTTTGTTTATGGAGCGAAGAACTCAAACGATTTCTTAAGTTTTGTCCATGAGTTCTTATGTTATATCCGATATAGTTTTTGTTTTCAGAGTGAAGAATTCAAACTCAAACGTTTTCTTAATAGGCTCCATTTTCAAAAATGAAGAACACCGTTAGTTTTCCCTCTCGTATATCTCGATATCTTATTGGTTTGTGATTTGAACAGGGCGGTCTAGTTCTCGGTAGTTCGGGTTTGAGCCACATGAAGACATTTAGAGACACAATTTTCCCCCTCAGGGGATTTGTTTTCCTCGACGTAGTTACTTCATTTGGCACTATATTCTACTTCTTTCTGGTTGGTGTTCAAGTGGATATCTCAATTATGAAGAACATTGACAAGAAATCCCTTGGAATTGGGACTTTTTCTGTGATTTTGCCTTTGATTCTTACATCCCTTTACTCAACAGCCTTGATGAACACTGTTGGCACCAGAACTGCAAAATCTTTACTCATTGTTTCTGCTGCTGAATCCTTCATTAACTTCCCCATGGTTGCTTCCCTTCTTTCTGAGCTTCATTTGATGAACTCTGAGTTTGGTAGAATTGCTCTAACATCTTCAATGGTTTCTACTATCTGGACTGCTTGTTTCCTAATGATAGGAACTTTGGTAGCTCCACAAAACGGGGCCGTAGCCGACTCCGTGATATCACTTTCTACCTTCATAGTGGTATCAGGAACGATCATTTTCATCGTTCGACAAGCGACGTCGTGGATCATAAAGAATAACCCGGCGGGGGAGCCATTAAAGGAGGGCTTTGTGGTTGCTTTGCTTTTAGGTGTTCTTATCACTGCCTTTAGCAGCAAGGCCTTTGGTTTGCATATCTATTTTGGCCCTCTTATTCTTGGTGTTTCAATACCTCCAGGCCCTCCCATTGGCTCAGCCTTGGTGGAAAGGCTTGATTTCATTACCTCTTGGGTTTTCATGCCTGTTTTCTTTGTTAAGCTTGGCTTGGTTATCAATGTTTATAGCATCAAGCTCAAGAACTTCTTGGGCGTGTCGTTTGTTATCTATGTTAGTGTGTTGGGGAAGTTTCTCGGCGCGCTTCTTGTTGCTGTTGTGTACTGTAGAATGCCTCTGAGAGACGCTGTGTCGCTCGGTCTCGTCATGGCTAGTCAAGGAGCTTTCGAGCTCGGTATGTTTAAATTGATGAGGAAGGAAGGGGTAAGGTGTTTTGTTTTGTTCATTGATTATCTAAGATTTGTTCTTAGAAACAAACTCATTGCATTCCGTTTTGGTTCTTGTGCAGAGGATTGATAGAGGAACTTTTGCAGTTATGTGCATTTTCTTGATGGTTTTGGTTGCGGTTATTACTCCGATAATCAGATATCTGTTTGATCCTTCGAGAAGATATACTGTTTACAAGAGAAGAACTGTCATGGATTTGAAACCCGGGTCTGATCTTCGTGTTTTGATATGTATTCACGACCAAGAAGATGTTCCGAATGCTATTAACCTACTCGAGGCCTTGAATCCGACGAGACGAAGCCATCTTATTGTGTATATGCTTCATCTTGTCGAGCTTCTTGGTCGTGCTAACTCGCAACTCATTCCTCACAATCTTAAGAAAGATAGGATTTCAACGTCGTGCCCTTCCGAGCATATCGTTAATGCCTTCAAATACTTTGGACGGAACAACCGTCAAACTGTTGCGATTTTCCCTTTCACGTCAATAACTTCTTCTACAACCATGCACGACGATGTTTATTCGCTCGCACTCAACAAAACCGTTTCGTTGATTCTTATTCCTTTTCACAAGAAGTTTTACTCTAATGGGGTCATTTCATTGTCCAACTATGACATGAAAATGGTCAACAATGAGATCCTCGACAAGGCGCCGTGCTCGGTCGGCCTTGTCGTTGACCGTGGAGTTCTGAATCTGTCAAGATCTACTGCAACTAACTTGCATTCTTTTCAAGTAGCTGTGGTGTTTTTAGGTGGAGCTGATGACCGTGAGGCAATGTTCGTCGGGGCAAGAATGGCTGGACATCCCGATATCAACTTGACACTGATTCGACTCTTGAAGAAGGGGAACGTGGAGAGGGATGATGTCAAAGAGACGAGGCTTGACAAGGAGGCCGTGCTCCAGTTTCGAAAAGCTACCACAAACAACCGTAGAGTGATGTACATAGAAGAGGTGGTCATGGATGGCACAGGAACAGTCTCGTTACTTCGTTCGATGGGGAATAGTTTCGATCTCGTGATCGTCGGAAGACGACATAGCTGTTGTCCGACGCTGGTTGAAGGCTTGGTGCTGTGGAATGAGCAGACAGAACTCGGGGCGATCGGGGAGGTGTTGGCGTCCTCAGATTTCATGGGGAATGCCATAATCTTGGTTGTGCAACAACACACAAAACTAGCAAATGAAGAACAAAATAAGAACAATGAAGATAGTGTGACTCCCATTGATAGGCATTTAGCAAAGGATGAAGCAAAAGAGTTGCCCATCCAAACCAAACCATACATGTTTTGATCCTCCTTTACTAACTTTCTTCATTCAATGCGAACCAACTTGGGAAATTTTTTAAATTCTGTGTTTCTTTTTTTTTTTTGTTCATCGCTAGCCGGTATTGTCTGCTTTGTTCCATTACGTATCTCGCTGTTAGCCTCACAGTTTCAAAACGTGTCTACTAGGGTTTTTCACTCTCTTATAAGAAATGCTTCGTTTCCCTCTCCAACCAATGTGAGATTTCACCATCCACTCCCTTTGGGGGCCAGGTCCTTGTTGGCACATTGCCCGGTATCTAATTCTGATACCATTTGTAACAACACAAACTCAGCGCCAGCAGATATTGTACTTTTTGGACTTTCCTTATAGGTTTCCCTTCAAGGCTTTAAAACGCGTCTACTATGAAGAGGGTATAGCCCTATTTTGACTAGTGTCTCGCACTGTCCAGTGATTGGCCAGACATTGGGCGGTGTGCCAACAAGGACGCTGGGCTTCCAAGGGGAGTGAATTATGAACTCCAACATCAGTTGGAGAGGGGAATGAAACATTCCTTAGGAGGTGGAAACCTTTCCTCAGCAGACACATTTTAAAACTTTGAGGTGAAACCTAGAAGTGAAAGCGCAAAAAGAATAATATCTATTAACGGTGGACTTGGACGGTTACAATTTGTGTATCTAAACTTAAAAGAAGCATAATGTAACAAATAAACGACGAGTTGATGATATATAGGTTGCTTATTTGAGCTACCAAACCTTTCTCGTTGTCTAAGTTTACACGACATGTGAGCTGGAGGTTTTAATATTTGATTTCTTGATTGAAGATAAAAATGTTCAAAAGAATTGATATTCTGAGAAGAACCAAATCAACTCAATCCGCTCGTGTACCTTGGGTTGGGTTAATGTATATGGACTGGGTTCGATTTGGTTCAAATAAATGAAATAGGTTTGCCTAAAATTAGTTTGAGTTAAATTAAACGTTCAACTTATTATTAATTTTTTTAATTATTTATTAACTCTTAAATTTTTTTTTTTTTTTTTTTTTTTTTTTTTTTTATTTGGAATGTTATTTTTCAATTTTAAATCCATGTTTAAAATAAATAAAAAATATATTTTACCTATTAATATATATATATATATATATATATATATATATATATATATATATATTTTTTTTTTTTTTTGTTAAAACAAAAATTTGAATCAATGGCGGGAACAATTCGAACCAATTAAACTTAAATATTTAATAGTTGAGTTGAGTTCATTGTTTACATCTAGAACAATTGAATGAGGCTTAAAATGTGTCTTAACTGTACCGAGTCAACTAACTTAAAATTTTGAGATACTTGGGTTAGTGCCTAGAATATGGGATAACACATGTGATGACGGATAACGAAACATTTCTTATACAATGTGGAAATCTATCTTTAGTAGACGCATTTTAAAATCGTGAGGCTGACAATGGTGCAACCGGAGCAGACAATATATACTAGCGGTAGATTTGAGCCATTACAAAATGGTATCAGAGCTAGACACCAGGTGGTGTGCCCAGTAAGGACGCTCTGCCCCTAAGGGAGGTGGATTGTGAGATCAAGGTATAGCCAGACACCGGGCGTATGCCAACAAGGACGCTATGCCCCTAACGGGGTGGATTGTGAGATCTCACATCGGTGGGAGAGGAGAACAAAGCATTCCTTACAAAAATGTAACCAAACACCAAGCGATGTGCCAACGAGGACATTAGGTCTCCAATCGGGTGAACAAAATATTCTTTATAAAAGTGTGGAATAGACGCGTTTTAAAACCTTGAGGGTTGACCCGATTAAAAATAATTCAAACCCATGAACCGAATCAAATTTTCGATTTTTCAAAAACTCAACCCAACCCAAACCAAACCGAAAAAACGTAGTCAGGTCGATGTCATGATCTATCAGGTGATAAGAACACCAATACATTTTTAGGCGTTGGGTTGTAAACCAGGACATTCCAATATGAATTTCTTCCAAATTTGAATTTTCAATACAGAAGAGATTCATTCATCAATGGCCGTTTTAGCATTTGAACGCCATTAAACTCATTGCCCTCTCCTTCATCACCCATCTTCCCTCTGTGATCCTCTTCCACCTCCATATCTGAACAAAGTCTCAAGTTCGAATCCCACGTTCGAAAATGGGTTCCATTGTGATGGAACCAGGCGACAATTCCATTTTCAACAACTTTTCTTCAATCTGTGTTCATGTCGATCGAATCCATTCCAACAGCGTCTTCATCGGAGAAAACCCTTTGGAATTCTCAGTTCCTCTTCTTCTTTTACAGCTAGGAATCTGTTCTGGAACGATCATCTTCTTGTTTCAGCTTCTCAAACGCCTTGCTCAACCGCTCATCGTATCACAAATTTTGGTAACTCCTCTGATTTCTTCAACCCTTTAATACGAATGGATATTGATTTTTGTTCTTGTTCTTGTTGTTCTTGATCAGAGTGGCTTAGTTTTAGGTTATTTTGGCGCGGGATTCTTGGAGAAATTCAGAGAAACAATTTTCCCTATCAGGGGACTCATATTTCTGGATGCGATTTCTGCGCTTGGACAGGTTTTTTACTTCTTTCTTATTGGTGTTCAAACGGATATGTCGATTATCAAGAACATTGACAAAAGAGCCTTTGGAATTGGGGTTTGTTCTGTGATTTTGCCTACGATTCTCTCCAATTTGTACACTGTAACCCTTGTGAACACTGTTGATTTAGACACAATCAAAACCCTTTTTGTGGTTGGTAATGCAGAGTGTTTTATCCACTTTGCCATGGTTGCTTCTCTTCTTAATGAGCTTCATTTGATAAACTCAAAGTTTGGGAAAATTGCTTTGGCATCTTCAATGAGTTCCAATTGTTTCGGCTTGTTCTTTCAAAAGATAGGCATGTTGTTGGCTAATGAACGTAAGGTCAGGCTTCATGCCTTGTCCACAGTTTATGGTTTCATAGTTCTAGCTGTTATCATTTTGAGTTTTCAGCCTGTGATTTTGTGGATGACAAAGAACAGTCCAGTGGGGCAGCCATTGAAGGAGAGCTTTGTTATTACACTGTTTTTAGGAGTATTGGTTGTGGCCTTCTGTAGCCAGGCTTCTGGTATGCATATCTATTTTGGTCCTATTTTGCTTGGGATTACAATACCTCCAGGGCCTCCCATTGGATCAGCAATGGTGGAGAAGCTTGATATCATCGCCTCATGGGTTTTGATGCCTATCTTCTTTGCCAAAATAGGATTGATTTTCAGTATCCATACCATCAAGCTCTTGAATTTCTTATGCATATCATTCATTATCATTGTGGCTGCATTTGGGAAGTTTTTGGGTGCTTTAATGATGTCGATATACTACAAATTACCTACGAGAGACGGTGTAGCGCTCGGCCTTATCTTGAATAGTCAAGGAGCTCTCGAGATCGGAATCTTTAAGTTAATGAAGAAGGACAAGGTAGGAATTCGTGTTTCTTTGATCATCGTTGTTGAATTGCATCGAATCGTTCTCATAAACTTACTTTAGTTTTGTTTCTTAAATCCATGCAGGTGTTGGATGAAGAAACATTCGTAGTTATGTGCCTATGCGTTATGCTTGTGGCTGCAGTTATCACTCCCATTCTAAGATATCTCTTTGATCCTTCGAGAAGATTTGTAGTTGAGAAGAAAAGAACAGTAATGCACTTGAGACCCGAGTTTGATCTTAGTGTATTAGTTTGCATTCACGACCAAGACGATGTTCCGAGTGCTATTAACATACTCGAGGCCTTGAAGCCAATGCATCGAAACCATCTTATTGTGTATATGCTTCATCTTGTCGTGCTTCTTGGTCGTGCTAACCCACAACTTATTCACCATAGGATCACAAAGTTGAGGACTTCTTCAAGGTCTTATGTCTCTGAGAGTATTGTTAATGCCTTCAATTACTTTGGACAGAGCAACAGTGATGTTGTTACAATTCATCCCTTCACTGCAGTATCACCTTCAACAACTATGTACGAAGACGTTTGTTCGCTCGCGCTCGACAAAAGAACTTCCTTGATTCTTATTCCTTTCCACAAGAGATTTCATTCCAATGGCATGATGTCGTTGTCTAAATACAAAATGAAAATGCTTAACCAACATATCCTTGACAAGGCACCTTGTTCGGTCGCTCTCATTGTTGAACGTGGAATCGTAAAGATCTCGAGGTCTATTTCTACCAATCTTTATTCTTTTCAAATAGCTATTGTCTTCATAGGCGGGCCAGATGACCGTGAGGCAATCTTCATCGGGACAAGAATGATTGGACATCCATATATAAACGTGACATTGATTCGCTTGTTGGAGGACACAAATTCTCCAAGCGATGGCGGTAAGGAGATGAAGCTCAACAATGAGGCAGTGAGCAAGTTTCACAGACTCATGGAGAACAACCATAGAGTGCGGTATCTAGAAGAGGTGGCAAAGGATTGCACTGGTACAGTCGCCATACTCCGTTCACTGGAGAATAATTTCGATCTCATAATGGTTGGAAGACGACATAGCCCACGCTCCCCGCTCGTTCAAGGCTTGTTGCTTTGGAACGAGCAGACAGAGCTTGGGTCACTTGGAGAGGTATTGGCTTCTTCAGATTTTATAGGCAATGCCACCATCTTTGTTGTGCAACAACACAGAAAAGTGGTTAATGAAGACCCAGAAACATCAAAAAGATAACACTTGGATGCTTAAAGAGTTGCCCATTCAAGGTCAGCTCATAAGAGTTTTGATTGCCTTCTCTCTTTGTAAATTTTTGCATTTTGTCCTTATTTCTTTTGTTAATATACTTATATTAGCGTTCTTCGTCTTTGTTCTATCATGATGACTTGAGAATGAAAAGAAACCATTAGTGAACTTAGACTAGAATGATCGTTAACATAAACATAGCTAAACGGTTAAGAACATCTACTGTGTCTTTTAGATGTCTTTTAGATCTGAACGCTCAATCCCGCCCATAGTTGTAATTTCCACGCATGCTAGATTCATTGCATGCTTGACAACAAGGATGTCAACCTAAACAGAACAGATGATGAAAAATTAAGCTTTAAACAATAACAAACACTTGAAACAATACAAAATTTCATTAAAACAGAACAGCACAAAAGGACAGTCCCTGTTCTGGCTTTGGATCTTTCCCTGTAGAGCCTTATAGAATGATAAATAACTTCACCACCCAAATTCATAAACATCAGACTTCCTTTCAAGGAAGCATTCATCGAGGAACTCGCGTTGATCGTTTAGCAGACGTACTCATCTTATAGAATGATAAGCTTAGCTGTGCTAACAGACCATGTTGTATCTTTAGCTGATTTAAGCGTATGCGAATATAGATGCGTATACGAGAAGAACGAAGGTAATACATGTCAAATGATGAGACTAACAGAGAAGTAAGCTCATAAAAACATGCATATGGTAGGTTAGAAACATCTCCAAAGTTCTTGTTCTAATGGATTCTTGTAAACAATAGTCCAAGAACTCGAACGCTACAAAGGGAAAGTTCATGAGTTTCTCTAGAACCAAATAAGATATACCCCATGGGGAAAACTCGACCTTATACTATAAGCTCATGAAACGAGCAAATTAAGCAAATACCAGAGAATCCGAGCAATGAATTAGCAGAATTTAAGATACCAAAACGACGAAAGTGCGGATAGAATTACACGCTTCAATTAGACCTCTAATACCTGTTTCAATGTAATAATGTTAAGCTAGGGAGTGCCTTTCGAGTTAACGAAAAGCAGACACTAGACCTGACCCCGACGACCATCGGCAAGTGAACGTCCTAAACCGCTCCTTCAACATTAAGTTCTCTTAGCAAGGAGTAAAATAAGCAGTTTGAGATTCAGAACTCGTATGTTATTGGTAAGAGACCAAATGCAAAGAACAAACTAAATAGCTTCTTTGATTATGCAGAGAGATTGAAAACTTGGGGACAAGAAAAAATTATACCTTAAAATTCACAAACAAATTGTTCATCATTCCATCAAGAACTAGAAAAGAAGTAAAATTGCCTTACATGATCAACACGCCTTTTGAATAGAGAAACAAACAGAAAAATGAAGTTAAGCTCAAGCCAAGCTGCTCTAAGTTGCAGATAATCACACCTGCAAAAGGCAAAAAGATATCAAAAACCTCAATGTTCTTAACCATTAAAACCTTCCAAAAGCTTTCTAAGAATCAAGAAAGAACCTGGCATGTGAAGAAGAGCTTGAAAGATTGCCATTCACAGGGGGAGGAGGTGCAAACCAGGTAAAGATCTCTCTCTCTCTCTCTCTCTTTCTCTCTCTCGCTCTTGAAATTATACAATACAATACAAACCCATTTAGAAAAAAGGAAATTGAAAGGAAAAAAAGTGAAAAAAAAAAGAGTCCTTGTTCTTCAATTTTCTACCCTGAATCTTGTGAATCATCTTTAGCAGGAGGTTGCTGGTGTTGTTGATGATGGTGATGAACTCTAGCTTGGCCCATTTGTTGGTAAAACTGGTTCAATGCTTGTGGATTGATAGCCCCAATATGGGGATCTTGGCTCAATCCAAGCTCTAAACCAGGTAGCTGTTGAGTGTTGGCACCTAAAATGGAGGTGAAACTCATAGGACCCATGTTGGTGGGGGGTAAGTCAAAAGCTGGGAAACCAAGTTTATGAAAGTAATTTGAAGTTTCATTAGCTAAATTAGTGGCTGATTGAGCAACACCAGCTGTAGTTGATGACTGAAACCCAAACCCACTGACAGAGGAGGGCCAAACCGCTGTGGCTGTGGCGGCCACAGCCACAGCGGTGGCGGCAGCAGCAGCAGCCAAATGGGGTCTCCCCAAATTCCCCCAATTGGCCCTACTGGACCCGCCACCGCCTAATTCCTCCAATTTTTGTTGTAATCCGGCGGAGAGAGAAACCCCTTGTTGCGAAACGGAACCCGCCACTGCTGCTAAAGCAGAAGCTGGGATCGTTCCAGTTCCAGTGGCGGCGATTATCGATGGCTCCGCTTGCTGTAGCAACCACTGGATGGTTTCTCCGTCGGATTTATGACCCAATTCCCTCGTTAATTGAAAAATCCTCGCCGCACATAGTGCCGGCATACGGATTCTTCGACCACGTCCTTCCACTTTTGTGTGACGGTCTTTGTTGGAGCTTCGTTTTGGAGCTAATTGTTTCTTACCTTCTTCTTTGATTTCCGGTGGTTTGTTTTCCCCCATGATTGATTGTTCTTGTTGGTGTTCTTGTGGGAAGTTCAAAAAGTTTGGTACAAGTTCTTGGGGCTGCTTTGTTGTTGATGATGAAGTTTTAGGATCCATGGAAGAAGAAGAGGAAGAAGAAGGGCACAAAAAGAATGAATTATTTTATACAAAAACTGAGTCGAACCACAAAAAAAATAGTGTTTTTGGAATGAAATGAAAGAGAAATTGAAGTCCCATTTGTCAAAATTGCCTTTGATCTCTGTTTTCTTTTCTTTTTTGCTTTCTGGGTTCCCTCTGATCTGTCCTTTCTTACCACTTTTCTTACTGTTTTGGGCTTTTGACCAAATGTGAAAGCAACTTTAACTCCCAAAACATTTTTTTTTCACCTTCATTCATTCATTCATTCACTCACTCACTCACTCACTCACTTGCATCTTCAGCCCTTATCTTTAGGGCATTTTTCTAGTCGTTCTCGTTGGTTTCACGGACCTTCCCTTTCTGTCTTATGCGAGTGTATATATAGGTTTCGTTGAGAATATCAGGTCGGTTATAACTAGAGATTTTGTTTGAAGAGTTGCTTTCATGGGTCTTCCTTCCCCTGCTTATGTAAGTGTATATATAGGTTTTGTTGAGAATACTGAGTTGAACGATGACTATAGTTTTCGTTCGTCTTGCGAGAGAAGAAGAGTTGCTTTCATGGGTCTTCCCTTTCTATCTTATGTGAGTGTATATATAGGTTTTGTTGAGGATACTGAGTCGAACGATGACTATAGTTTTCGTTCGTCTTCTGAGAGAAGAGTTGCTTTCATGGGTCTTCCCTTTCTATTTTATGTGAGAGTATATATAGGTTTTGTTGAGAATGCTGAGTCGAACGATGACTATAGTTTTCGTTCGTCTTCTGAGAGAAGAGTTGCTTTCATGGTCTTCCCTTTCTATCTTATGTGAGTGTATATATAGGTTTTGTTGAGAATACTGAGTCGAACGATGACTATAGTTTTCGTTCGTCTTGTGAGAGAAGAAGAGTTGCTTTCATGGGTCTTGCTTTTCTACCTTATGTCAGTGTATATATAGGTTTCGTCGAAAATACTGAGTTGAACGACAACTATAGTTTTCATTCGTCTTGTGAGAGAAGAAAAGTTGCTTTCATGTGCCTTCCCTTCTCACATTATGTGAGTTTATATATAGGTCTCGTAGAGAATATTGAGTCAAACGACAATGATAGTTTTCGTTCGTCCTATGAGAGAAGAGTTGCTTTCATGGGTCTTCCTTCCCCACCTTATGTGAGTGTATATATAGGTTTCGTCGAGAATACCGAGTCAAACGATAACTATAGTTTTCGTTCGTCTTGTGAGAGAAGAAGAAGAGTTGTTTTCACAGGTCTTCCCTCCCTAGCTTACGTGAGTGTATATATAGGTTTTGTCGAGAATACTGAGCTGATTGACAACTGCAGTTTTCGTTCGTCTTGTGAGAAAAGAAGAGTTACTTTTATGGGCCTTCCCTCCCCACCTAATGTGAGTGTACATATAGGTTTGTCGAAAATACCGAGTCTATCTACAATTACAAAAGAAGAGTTGCTTTCAGGGGTCTTCCCTCCCCACTATATGTGAGTGTGTATATAGGTTTCATCGAGAATATCAAGTCGATCGACAACTACAATTTTTGTTCGTCCTATGAGGGAAGAAGGGTTTCGAGATACCTTGAGACTCTTCTTCGTACATTTCATCATTAGCAACAAGCTTTTTTAGTGGTAGACACACGTACAGGTCGACTATACGTTATTTCTTAAAATAACGCTCACGTGCCAAACAATAAATGAAATGAGTATCTACACTCTAGTAGTACTTGAATTTTCTCCGTGAACTACGCTCTTATTATTAATTTTTTGCTCAAATGTACACGTGGAGAGCGGAGATTGTGCCACTTGGACAGCCATGATTGGCTTGTGGGGTTGCTTGAAATCCACTCTTTACTTCATCTCTCTTGTCAATGTTTTGCAAAAGACATGGAGGAGGAGAGAGAATGAATGGTTATTGTTTTTGGGTTTTTGGCATAAAATGAAGGATTGATTATTATTATTATTTTTTTTGCACTTTTTGTTACATGGAAATTATATAAATTCTAAGTGGGACCCTTTTTGCCCTAGATTTGTTCTAGTCGGGGTGTTCGTGGGTTCAGACACTTTCTAGTCGAGGTGTTCTAAGATCTGTTTATTGTTAGGAATCACGACTCTCCACAATGATATGATATTGTCTCGTATAAGCTCTCATGACTTCAGCCCAGAAGGCCTCATACAAATAGATCTTATAAACCCATGATCATTCCTTAAATTAGCCTGTGGGACGACTCCCTCCCAACAGTTCTCAACAATCCTCCTCTCGAACAAAGTATACCATAGAGCCTCTTCAAGCCTCCCCTGAGGTCTATATAGCCCTTGAAGGCCTCATACCAATGGATCTTATAAACTCGATATGATATTGTCGAGTATAAGCTCTCATGGCTTCAGCCCAGAAGGCCTCATACAAATGGATATTATAAACCCATGATCATTCCCTAAATTAGCCTATGGGACGACTCCCTCGCAACAATTCTCAACAATCTTCCTCTCGAACAAAGTATATCATAGAGCCTCCCCGAGCCTCCCCTGAGGTCTATATAGCCCTCGAAGGCCTCATGCCAATGGATCTTATAAACCCATGATCATTCCCTAAATTAGCCTGTGGGACGATCCCCTCCCAACAATTCTCATCAATCCTCCTCTCAAACAAAGTATACCATAGAGCCTCCCCTGAGGTCTATATAGCCCTCGAAGGCCTCATACCAATGGATCTTATAAACCCATGATCATTCTCTAAATTAGCCAACGTGGGACAACTCCCACTCAACAATTCTCTATCTTCCAAATAGTTGAAAAAATATTTTTTAAAATTAACAATAAATTCTGGTTGGTTCAACCCAGCTCAAGCAAGTTCATAACCCAACTAGTTTGGATTGATCTAATCGGATTTTTTGGGTCATCGATTTTTTTGAACACCTACGTAAAATAGAACCGATCTTACAGGTATTAAATGTTTTTTTGTTTTGTCTCGAACCTAAAAAACAAAAAAAAAAAAAAAAAAAAACAAAACAAAACAAAAAAAAAAAAACAAAAATGATACCCATTAGGTTTTTTTTTTTTTTTTTTTTTTTTTTTTTTTTTTTTTTTTTTTTTATGTCTTGATGTCAAAGAAAAATACCATTTATATGATTATTATAAATGCATAATAATGAAACATCCTAAATTGGAGAGCATATATTATAACATAAATGTATAGATTTGTAGCATCCATAATTAGAAGCATAATCCTTCCCCTATAGATTAATCATCCATCTTTTTTTAATTTTTATATATTCTCCCATTTAGCCATTTATTTATTTATTTCCATTTTTGCTTTTTTATTTTTGTTTTGTTTTGTTTTTTTTTTTTTTTTTTTTTATAAAAAAATCCAATTTATTCTCGACGTTTGATGACACGACACGGTTGATGTTTCACGTCAGTTAAAAATGAGGAATGATTATGAGTAGTAATGAATTAAATTTACCTCTCGTGTAACGAGACTCATTTTAGGTATAACATTTCTAGTCGTTATGTAGGTGTTAAACTAACCAAGTCACCGCTAACAAATATTATTCGTTTTGGCTCGTTACGTATCGTCGTTAGTTTCACGATTTTAAAACGCGTCTACTAGAGGGAAGTTTTCACACCTTTATAAGAAATGTTTTGTTCCCCTCTCCAATCGATGTGGAACCTCACAATCCACCCCTTAGGGACCCAGCGTCTTCACTAGCACATCGCTTAGTGTCTGGCTTTGATATCATTTGTAACAGCCCGAGACTATTGCTAGTCGATATTTTTCACTTTTGCCTGTTACGTATTGCCGTCAATCTCATAGTTTTAAAACGCGTCTACTGGAAAAAGGTTTCCACACTTTTATAAGGAATGTTTCGTTCTCATCTTCAACCAATGTGGAATCTCACACAAGGGGTTCACTAACATGGCTTTACTTGACTGCTTGAAAGACTAGCCTACCAAGGATTAATTGATTTGTCGAGGGGACGGCCTTTTTTGGGTTCGATCGCGTTTAGCCCTACATCTCCATGAACCATGGGCTTACTCGTCCCATCGTACTAGCACCTCTACCAGGGCACCTCCACTCGAATCTATATTCCTTCTCGGGTATTACCCAATTTTGACTAAATCGTCCTACGGTTAATTTTTACTCGTAACAAGAAACTATAATCAATATTATAGCTAAGAATTCGACTTTCCACACATGTTCGCTTTTGCATTAGATAATAACTTATACATCTCATGCACTTCTCTCACCATCATATCCATCTTGTGATCCATATTCTTTCTCATTATTATCATTACTTCCTTTCGTGTTCTATACTCACAACTTGATTGTTAAGCAAGTCACATTATTATACGTGAACACGAGCCCTTTTTTAATCTCGTTAGGGGTATGACTAAATTCTACCTACTTTTTGTTTAGATTATAAAGCTAATCACTTAAGTTCGATGCGACGTCCGTTGTTTAGTTTTTAGAGTTCATGAACATGTTAGGATAGAGAGATTCAAACTTCTGACCTCTTTGTAAATGAGATATGTCTGTAATCTTTAATGATGTGACTATTTATGTTGTTTTTTTAGGGTTTAATAACATGTGAGAAGAGAAAGATTCGAACATTTGACTTTTTAGTAGATGATGTACTATTTAATTAGTTAAGCTATGCTCAAATTGGTTGCAAGTGCATCTGTTTTGATATTTTAATTTTTTTTGGGGGGCTACGTTGACGAAAATCTCTTGCATCAGCTAATATATAGCCTATGTCGGTATAAGAACGTTTCTCTCGATGTATTGTTAAACGTTGGGATATTTCAGAGCTATGTCGATGCATAATGAATCAACATAGCTTCGTTTATCCAATTTCATTAGGATAACTTCTCTCGACATGTCTACGACAATATTTTTCTACGATGTTTCTTTTAGTCATGATGATGTTTTGCAGCTGTTTTGCTTGGTTTGCCCAATGGTTTTCTCGCGTCTGGAAAACCTAAATACGTCGTAGTGATAAAAGTAAGTTCGACGAAAATTTAATTGCACTAAATGAACTTATCCAACTCACCCTCGACAAAATTCTTTGCCTACATATCTTATCGTCATTCACTCGACCTTTTCTCTTATCCATCAAACTGTTTCCCGACCGAAAATCTTTTCAATATCGTAATTCAAAGTTCATATAATATGAGATTATTTAAAATTTAAAGACCGAATAGATACCCGACCGAAAATCATTGTAAGCTAGGTAGCTTTATATGATAGTGGAGGGCAAAATAGGGAATGTGTATTTTGGTGATTGAGTTGCTAGTCACATGTGCATCCCATCATGGAGACAAAGGATGTCCCTTTTTCAATTTTAGCTATTGAAAATATCAAATCAAACCATATAATATAAATACATTCTCACATAAAATTCAAAAGATTCAAAACATCGATCATATTAGTTTTAAATTTAATTATAATCAAACGAAACTTTAATCTAAGACTGACCACGAGCTAAAAAGAATCATGGTTTAGTGTGATGTAGACGTCCGTTTGTAACATACTGAGGAAGACATACAAAATGCATAAGGTCCCGCATTTAAAATCACGGTTCAGTGTGATGTACACGTCCGTTTGTAACATACTGAGAAAGACATACAAAATGCATAAGGTCCCACGTTTAGAATCATGGTTCAGTGCCATGATACACGTAGTACTTCCATACTTATCATGACATGAATTCCCTATGAAACGTGCTTACTTATTCGTGGTATTTCATACATGTTCATCATGCATGGTACGCCATAGTATCTCATAGAACATAAACGTAATTATAATAATATCTCATGTTTCATTTAATTCATCCAACCTAGGCCGTAGGCGTTCTAATAAGAAACCGACGTACAATTCAGAATCAACTTGGTGTTCCTAAGCTTAGTTTAGCAAACATTTAGCTGCACATGATTGATCCGATTTCAATTATGATATTTCATCCACTTAAAAAGTCGCGATTACAGTCAAATCATTTAATTATCCTAAAATCATTCCCGAACAATGCTAAATATTATAAATGGTTCAAAAAATAATTATATATATATAAATATATATATATTTGTATTAATTGTTGAAAATGCTTTCGTAACGGTTTAAAATGGTCAAACTGAATCAACCGAGCTACTGTAGCCAAATCGAGTCAGGAAGTCGACTGAAGACTTTTTATTTTTATTTTTTATAATTTGATATACTTTTATTATCGAAGCTTAATAAATATATGTTAATTACTGTATAAACTAATATAGAAACTACTTTAAAAGTTATATGTTAATTACTTAAATAGAAAAGAAATTCAAATCTATGGTAAAAAACGTTAGTTTAAATATTATCAACTGTATTTTACCATTTTTACTTGAAAAGTAATGATTATTTATCTACACATAAAGTAATTACATGTTTAAAATGGGTGTTACAATAATTCACCGACCATGATTCTTTCTCTCTCCGAAACTCTGTTCGTGTTTTACAATGTTTTGTCTGTCTGTTTGAAAACCTGTCATCTTTTTGGAACATTTCTTTTGTATCAAATGGTCAAATCAATTGGCCCTTATAAAAGCCAAGTCTCTTGCACTTCCATCCATACCTCCAAAATTCCTCGTCCTTAATTCAAGGGCTTACTCTCGAGACTTTAAAATGCATCGGCTAGGGAGAGGTTTCACACCCTTATAAAGGGTGTTTCGTTCTCCTCCCAACCAATGTGGGATATCACAATCCACTCCCCTTCAGGGTCCAACGTCCTCGCTAGCACTCGTTCCTTTCTCCAACCGATGTGGGACCCCCACCAAATCCACCCCCCTTCGGGGCCTAACGTTCTTACTGGCACACGACTTCGTGTCTACCCCCCATTCGGGGAAGAGCCTCTTCGCTGGAA
The DNA here is from genome assembly GCF_057944985.1 of Cucurbita pepo subsp. pepo. Classification (NCBI taxonomy): domain Eukaryota; kingdom Viridiplantae; phylum Streptophyta; class Magnoliopsida; order Cucurbitales; family Cucurbitaceae; genus Cucurbita; species Cucurbita pepo. The sequence goes on along the minus strand of NC_141801.1, from coordinate 2,451,230 downwards.
CATCGCCTACATCGCCTGATGTCTGGCTCTGATACCATTTGTAACGACCCAGGTTCACCGCTAGTAAATAGTCCTCTTTGGGCTTTCCCTTTCGGGCTTCCGCTCAAGGCTTTAAAACGCGTCTGCTAGAGAGAGATTTCCACACCCTTTGCAATTCTATATTAGATGACCTCCTAAATTTTTTTCTAGTGAATGAGAACAAAATATGCTGGAAAGATTCTTGTTAGTCTTAAAAAGCGTGGAGTAAGTAACATGACCATGTTGTAGAGGATGCAGGAGAATATTAGGACAATGTGCACCAATTGGGTGACTTCTATGATGCATGCGAGTGAAGATAAAAAATGCTGGAAGAACTCGTGTTAACCTGTTTAAATGTCGGGACTATTAGATACCAAATTCAGTTTCTAAATCCTAATCTGAATCTGGAACATGAATCGTTACACTAATAAATCAAAACGAGATTTATGTTAGAGCATAAAACATTGATGAACCATAGAAAAGTTGCAATAGCTGCAATAATGAATTTTGAAATCTAAAAATCAAATCGTGATGCTTACATAATTGAAATTTTGACATTAGTAAAGATTTCGTGTACTTGGAGCTAATTCCACGTAAGTACTCATTTTTCTCTAATCTAATTACTCGAGTCTTTTCATTTTTTTGGGGTCAAAATTTATTTGTTTCTTCGTCTCTTTTGCATCCCTCGATGCATCTCGTACATGTTATTGTCAGAAACCCTAATAATCAAATTAGGGTTTCGATGCAATTATAAGAGCTGGTACCGTTCATGAGTGGTTTATATCATTTAACCTTTAAACTAAAATCAATCGAACACATCGAACACAAATTTGAACTGAAACCCTGATCGAGAATCGACAATTTTTTTACAAGAACTGCTTTAATCATGATGAAAAAGCGAGAAAGGAGTTAGAAACCGTAAGATCGCCCTTTTTCTTTTTGGTTTGAGATGCCAATTTTCTTGGGATTAGCTAAAGGAAGAATCAAAGTTAGGGGGGGAAAGTGATGGTTGTAAGTTCAACTTCACAATAAATAGGAGAAGAAATGCATAGCAATTGGTGAGGTTGTAATAAAGCTATAGAATCTATAACCCAACCTCATCTCCTTTTATCATAAAAATGGACCTCACCATTATGCCTTTATTGGTATGCATGAGTGTCACATCTAACATTCAAATATGAGATATTCTCTCTCTCTCTCTCTTTTTCTCTCTCCCGATAATAAAGAATTTTCTTTAGAGCGTCTGTGAACATACCTTAATTGGTTACGATATATATTCTGAAAAAGATTACAAATTTGAATCTCACGTGTTCAACTTAAACGATTATGTTTATCAGTTTATTCAACTTAACGGGTGTATAACCTTAAAATTCTGATCAAACCATTCCACCCCCGGTAGGGCCCACTCGTTCCTTTTTTCAATCGATGTGCGACCACCACCAAATCCACCCCCTTTGGGGCCTAGCGTCCTTACTGGCACACTGCCTCGTGTCTACCCCTTTCGGGGAACAGCCTCCTCGCTGGCAAATAGTCCGGTGTCTGGCTCTGATACAATTTGTAATGTTCCAGGCCCATCAGTAGCGCATATTGTCCTCTTTGGGCTTTGGGCTTTCCCTCTCGAGCTTCCCCTCAAGGCTTTAAAATGTGTATGATAGGGAAAGGTTTCCACACCCTTATAAAGGGTGTTTCGTTTTCCTCTCCAACCAATGTGGGATATCATAATCCACCAAACTTCAGGGCCCAGCGTTCTCGCTGACACTCGTTCCTTTCTTCAATCGATGTGGAACCGCCACCAAATCCACCCCCCTTCGGGGCCCAGCATCCTTACTGGCACACCACCTCGTGTCTACCCCCTTCGGGGAACAGTCTCCTCGCTGGCACATAGTCCGTTTCTTGTAAAGGGTGTTTTGTTCTCCTCCCCAACCAAACATGGGATATCACAATCATCCTTTTTTTTTTTTTTTTTGTTGCTAAAGTAAGGGAAAGAAAATCACAATGATAAATTGTAACATCCCAAGCCCACAATCAACCGATATTATCCATTTTGGTTCGTTATGTATCATCGTCAGTTTCACAATTTTAAAATGTGTCTGCCAGGGAGAAGTTTACACACCCTAATCCCAGCATCCTCGATAGTGGAGTTTGTTAGGGAGAGGTTTCCACACCCTACTCCCAGTATACTCACTGGTATACTCCCAGCATCCTCGCCTGCTCCCAGCATCCTGGTTGGTGGAGTCTGTTAGGTAGAGGTTTCCACACCCTTATAACGATTTTGTGTTACTAATGTAGGATCTCACAACCCACCCTCCTTGGGGGCCAGCATCCTCGCTAGTACACCGCCTAATATCTAATTCTGATACCATTTGTAACAACTCAAGCCCACTGCTAACATCTATTCACCGCTTTGACTCGTTATGTATCGCAGTTTTAAAATGTGTATGCTAGGAAAAGGTTTCCACACTTTTATAAAAAATGTTTCGTTTGACTCTCCAACCGACGTGGGATCTCAGAATAAATTAACCAAATACTAAGTAAATAAGCTTTGAAAGACCAAACCTATACTATATAGAGCTATCCCAATTGGTAACTAGAGCTACAAAAGCACTTGTTGATAGAGATTAGGAATAGGCATGTCATAAGAGGGCTAGTTGGTGATAGTGATCTTAGATATTGAGGACCCAAAATGAGTGGTAGTTCATAGGTTATTGAACCCAACAAAAAAAGAAAGAAGGGAGAAAGAATGCAAATAGAATAGGTCACTATATGTGTCATGTGCTATGCTTTGCTTCATACACTTTCCATCCCTTTCACAAATAGAATCATATAATGGTTTTGGTTCGTTTAGATTTCATTCTTCTCAATTATCAAAGAGAGAATTGAATCGAAATATCTGACTTTGAAGTTCAATGCTCGATAGTGGCTCGGTTAAGAAAACCCATCGCAGTCATAGCGTAATAGTCATAACTTTTGGACCCGAACTTGAGTGATCTATTTATGATTAGGATGAAACTTGGGTGAAAATAAGTAGAGGTCCAAATCAAACAGTGCTGAAGAATTCAATAGATTAGTTGTGATTAGGGATGAAATGTATGATATCCCACGTTGGTTGGGGAGGAGAACAAACCACCATTTATCAGGGTGTGGAAACCTTCCCCTAACAGACGCGTTTTAAAAGGAAAAGCCCAAAGAGGACAATATCTGCTAGTGGTGGATCTGGGTCGTTACAAATGGTATCAGATCCAGATACCAGACGATGTGCCAGCCTTCTCACTGTTCCCCAAAGGGGGATAGACACGAGGTGGTGTGCCAGTAAGGACGTTGGGCCCCGAAGTGGGGGGGGGGGGGGGTGGATTGTGATGTCTCACATTGGTTGGGAGGAAAACAAACCACAATTTATAAGGGTGTGGAAACCTTCTCCTATCAGACACATTTTAAAGCCTTGCGGGGAAAGCCCAAAGAATACAATATCTGCTAGGTGGATCTGGGTCGTTACAAAATGCGTCTATCATATAAAAAAATCGAAATAGACAGTTATTGATACAACCTCGAACAATATGTTGCTGACATTTTTGAGAGGATCATGTTCAAGTAATCACTTAAAGGGTTTATAGTACGGATAAAATTAAATATTACGAGATGAAATTCAGTACTTTTCATGTAGGCCGAGTAGATAAGTAATTCCAAGTACTGATAGGCCCCACCCCCTCGCTCGAGAGGAACTTAGTTTATGATTAGATCATAAACAAATTATTCATTAAAGATTCAGTGGTACTTCAAGTGAAAGATGTAAGCACAGACATAAAACAAACTTTTTACCCAATTGTAGTTACGGGTTAAGTTTTGTTTCGGAGCGGGTAGCACAAAGACACATAGAACAATACTAAACTAAGTCAGGTCTCGACCCGTTAAACTTGATTGTTAGAATCATGGTACGAGACATCGGTTACATAGAAAAGAAGCTTAACTATTTGGCATTTTGTTTTTAAAAAGTGAAATGTGTTGAAGAGGAGTCTTCCAAAGTACATCAAGGTTGAATATATTAAGACTACCCTAAAACTTAAGGGACAATGGATGCATATATACACAAAGTAAAGCATAAGTACTTAGCTTGTGTTGCAGTTCAGCCACTTGTAGGCTTGAATGTCATGCAAATGGGAGGATTGATCCTGAAAATAGAAAGCACAGCTGATGGAATGGTCCATATCCCATCACCACATATCAAACCCGACGCGACTGCACCGGCATAGTCCTCTGCATCTTTCCGATTAATCCTCTCCCATATGAACAAGATCACAGTCCCTACGAACATATCGATCGCAAAGTAAGCTCCGATGTAGAACGGTACAGCCATGGCCATTGGAATTGGGATGAATTGTGCAATCTTCTTAGGAACTATGTCCCTCAAAAAGTTCACTAAGAAAGCTGCCACGAAAAACCCGAAACACATGGCGAGGCAATGCTTAGGGAGCTCGGAAAAGCCTTGAACTCCTAGAATGGCCATTTCTCTAAAGATTACCGCGTATGGGGCTTTGTACGGACTATCAGGTAAACCGATGTCGAACGCACTCCAAAATAACCAGAATGTTAGGGGAGCTATCACACAGCCCATGGCTGTGCCTACTAGCTGACTTACAAACATAGACTTGGCTGATGAAAGTGTAAGATAACCTGTCTTGAAGTCTTGCATAAGATCAGCAGCTGTCGAAACGATCGACATCATAACACCGCAAGCTGCTAATCCAGCAATTACCCCGCCGTTGTTTCCGACTAGGGAAGCAAATAGAAACAGACCAATCTTTCCATATGTCGACGACAAATTCCAGTCAGTTAGACCAGTGCCGTAGGAGTTGCAGAAAGCAAGGGCCGGGGCGACAATGTAGGCACCAAGAACCAAATACCACTTCAGGGGCGGGAAGATCATCGGCATTGTCGCCGTCGATATCGCTGCTAGACCAACATACCCCGACGCAGCCAACCATGTCGGTATTCTATCTTTCAGAAATACCTCATCCTTCTTTCTTTCCTCAGCTAGCAGTTTAGAACCCTCACTATCTGCCGTTTTAGACATCAAAACTATTGTAAATGCAAGATTTCCAGAGAACCAAAGGGTTTGATGTCAAATATAAACAATAAAATCACAAAACAGAAGGCCAATCTCGATCGAACTTCAAAACGACGATGCATAATCAGTTCATAAGCCATGAAACGAGCTACATCAACCTAGTACTGGAACGTAAGATCGTACCTAGGAATCCGCAAAATGATATCATTGGACTCGACGCCTAATTAACCACTAACTTCTTCACTAAGAACTCGATAATCTTCATCATTATTTATGATAACCATTTCAATGGGAAAGCATATGCGATAAAGCCAAGCAAACGAAATCTAGGAGTGTAACGGCCCAAATCCACCGCTAGCAGATATTGTCTTCTTTAGGTTTTTCCTTTCGGGCTTCCCCTCAAGGCTTTAAAACGCGTCTGCTAGGGGAAGGTTTCCACACCCTTATAAAGGGTGTTTTGTTCTCCTCCCCAACCAAAGTGAGACATCACAATCCACCCCCCTTCGGGACCCAGCGTCCTCGCTGACACTCGTTCCTTTCTCCAATCGACGTGGGACCCCCTCCAAATCCACCCCCCTTTGGGGCCCCCAGTATCCTTACTGGCACACCGCCTCGTGTCTACCCCCTTCGGGGAACAGTGAGAACGCTGGTACATCGTCCAATGTCTGACTCTGATACCATTTGTAACGGCTCATATCCACTGCTAGTAGATATTGTCCTCTTTGGGTTTTCCCTTTCAGACTTCCCCTCAAGGCTTTAAAACGCGTCTGCTAGGGGAAGGTTTCCACACCCTTATAAAGGTTGTTTTGTTCTCCTCCCCAACCAATGTGGGACATCACAAGGAGTAAGTAACAAAAACATCGACTCGAATAACGGCTTCATGGTAAAACGCTCACCTGTGGTCTCTGTTAAGACAGGCAGGTTACTCTGTGTGGTCCTTTTGTTGCAAATTTCTTTGATAGTAAGTGATATGATTTTGATCAGATTATAAAGGCCATCGCCGAGGATGAGAGAAATCGCTATGAAGACCTGCAGAGAACCAGAACGAACAGCACTCGAAATGAAAATCGACCGAAGACATAGATAGTCTAGAATGTAGCAAAACACTTGGAGGCAACACAAACATTCTCATTTGATAGCACGTAAACCCGAAGTTAAATTAGAATCGGTATAAGTTGATGTGCTAAAATGTCGGGGAATGGCGCTTAATCTAGAGCGTTCGAAACGTAAAGTACCTTATATCCATAAAGTCCCTTAAAGTCATTGCTCCCAAGGTCAGCTGGATACCAGTCCCCAGCATGTTGAGTAATGAATGGCCAAAGAAACCCCCATGATATAATGGCTCCAAGAAGAACAGAGCAGTTTACAATGTGAGGACAAATGAGGCCACAACCCACGTACGTCGGACTGAAGTCGAAAAAAAACCTACACGAAAAGAAATAATTAATTACACAAATCAACGTTGCTCGGTTGAGTTATACATCATTAATCAATTTGCTTCCATTGTACTAGAAATACATCATCCTTGTAACAGCCTAAGCCTACCACTAGTAGATACTGTCCGTTTTGGCTCATTACGTATCGCCGTTAGTCTCATGGTTTTAAAACACGCCTACTAGGGAGAGGTTTCCACACTCTTATAAGCCACCCCCTTTAGGGGCCCAGCGTCCTCGCTGGCACACCAGTCGGTGTCTGGCTCTAATATCATTTATAACAACCCAAGCATACCGCTAGCAGATATTGTCCGTTTCGGCCCGTTACGTATCGTCGTTAGCCTCATGATTTTAAAACACGCCTACTAGGGAGAGGTTTCCACACCCTTATAAGCCACTCCCCTTAGGGCCCAACGTCCTCGCTGACACACCGGTCGGTGTCTCGCTCTAATACCATTTATAACAACCCAACCCAAGCATACTGCTAGCAGATATTGTCCGTTTCGGCCCGTTATGTATCGTCGTTAGCCTCATGATTTTAAAACATGTCTACTAGGGAGAGGTTTCAACACCCTTAGAAGCCACCCCCCCCCCCCCCCCCCTAGGGGCCCAGCGTCCTCGCTGGCACACCGGTCGGTGTCTGGCTCAAATACCATTTATAACAACCCAGGCCTACAACTAGCAGATATTGTCCGTTTTGGCCCGTTACGTATTGTTGTTAGCCTCACGATTTTAAAACAAATCTACTAGGGAGAGGTTTCCACACCCTTATAAGCCACCCCCCTTAGGGGCCCAACGTCCTCGCTGGCACACCGGTCAATGTCTGGCTCTAATACCATTTATAACAACCCAAGCATACTGCTAGCAGATATTGTCTGTTTTGGCCCGTTACGAATCGTCGTTAGCCTCACGATTTAGAATACATCTACTAGGGAGAGGCTTCCACACCCTTATAAGCCACCCCCCTTGGGGTCCAGCGTCCTCGCTGGTACACCACTCGGTGTCTAGCTCTAATACCATTTGTAACAGTTCAAGCCTACCGCTAGCAGATATTGTCCGTTTTGGCTCATTACACATCGTCATCAGACTCACAATTTTAAAACACATCTACTAGAAAGAGGTTTCCACACCCTTATAAGCCACCCCCCTTGGGGGCTCAGCGTCCTTGCTGGCACACCACTCGGTGTCTGGCTCTGATACCATTTGTAACAACCCAAACTTACCGCTAGCGGATATTGTCCGTTTGGCCTGTTACGTATCGCCGTCAGCCTCACGATTTTAAAACGCATCTACTAGGGAGAGACTTCCACACCCCTATAAGCCACCCCCCTTAGGGTCCCAGCATCCTCGCTATAACACGGCTCAATGTCTAGCTCTGATACCATTTGTAACAGCTCAAACCTACCGCTAGCAGATATCGTCCGTTTTGGCCTGTTACGTATAGCCGTCAGGCTCACGGTTTTGAAACCCGTCTACTAAGGAGGGGTTTCCATACTCTTATATTCCTCCTCCTTGGGGCATATTATCTTAAAAAGGCTCAAAGAAGTCAAGGAGTAGCAAGACTTACGTATTCTTATATAATTCCAAGCCAAGAGTGGGAAAATTATCAAATCCACACGAATCTCCAACACCACTGAAGAACCACTTAAAACAGCTCCAAAAGAAACTTATTCCTAGATACTTTCCAAGACAATGTACCTGCTTTCTGCGACCAAAAAGGAAAGAAAACAGGTGTGAGCTGCCATGGGAAACATCCACTTAATTGCCCACAATGAAGATCTCATTTATCGTCGAGTTCAACAATCTTACCCCGCAAGCTCCGCTCCGGTGTTCGTATGAAAACTATTTATCAGCATCGCCGTGGCTGTACCACTGGGATATGTAAGCTTGTAATCCAAGACCATCACCTGAACTCATCCAACACGAGATAATAAAATAAAAATTCATGAAACGATAATCAAAAAGTGATACAACGCGAGTGGTTGGATTAACTTGAGCATACTTCAACTGATTTCACCAGATTTCTTAAGAAAATCATAGGCTTTCAAAAGATTTTGAAGGTGGCTAACAAGGAATTTTGTGATGTCCTACATTGGGTCGGGAGGAGAACAAACCACCATTTATAAGGGTGTGGAAACCTTCCCCTAGCAGACGCGTTTTAAAGCCTTGAGGGCAAGCCCAAAAGGGAAAACCCAAAGAGGACAATATCTGCTAGCGGTGGATCTGGGTCGTTACAAATTTGCACTTGTTCTACCAGTCCCTTTTTTTTCACATGCCCCAAGCATTCAAATACTTCAAATCATTCATTTGAGCAGCCAATCTAATGCAAAAGTTCATATCAGGTTCCAATGCAATAGAATTAAGCTCTCCATAATTCAATCAAAAGTGCATTAAACCATGATTTTCTTACAGAAGCAGATCATACATCAGATGAACTAATCTGGTAAAGGGTTATTTGTTCGCCCAAGAACAAGCTTTAGTAATATCTTTCAATCATATGGATTATAGTATGGTAAGCAAGGATATAGTTTAAGTTTCAAATGAGTATCTATACGTTAGGACATCGGTTTTCGTCGATTTCTTCTTAACCAACGAGAAAAAACGTAAAAAAAACGGTAGAACGAACATGCTGAAAGTCAACAAAAGCTTATAACATTCACCTTCCGCAATGGCACAAGACTAAACAGCCCAAGGAAACTGACAACAAACAAAAAGCCAATCATCCACGCCAATCCCGGGTTTATCACATCTTCTGCTCGGTTACCGGGATATTCTGTGCCAATTAACTTATACGTTCGTTCATCCATTGCAATCAAATACGAACCAAATCCTCCTGAAACGAGATGAAAATTTACGAATTGGATTAAACAGAAAAACATAAAGAATCCACATTGGCGGAGTTTACTGCTCGTAATACACGAAGATTAGAACGAAAGTCAGTTCATATCACATTTCTAAATCAAAGACGAGTTCATTTGTATCTTTCCCAAGTCAACCAGTGAATCCTGACAAACTAAAGTAGACAAAGATTCAATACAAACAGTGACAGAAAGTGAAATTCAGCTAGTTTTCAACACATCCCAACATTCAGCTAGTCTTTACAGACAATCTTTCCCAAATTTTCTATGGCGAAATGTTTTCCTACAAGTAAGTCAAACTAGATGGCTCCAAGATAACCAATAGAAAACGCTTACACAATAAGAAACAGTTCTTCAGGCTCCACACTTAAAAGGGTACAAAATTTTCAAAGCAATAGATAATCATTTACAGTGAATCATGTCAAAAGCACAAGAAGACGCTGAGATAAACTAAATGGTTCATGACAAAGAAGAACAAGAGAGATTACCACTGAAGGCCAGGCCGTAACAAGCCACAACACATGTCTGAATGACAGTGTTTTCTTGCTTGGTAAAGGGTGTAACAGAGAATCCGAGTTTGGACAAAACCCCAGTCCATGATTTGACGAAGAAGAAACCCAATAAACCAGCGGCGACGTTCAAGGATGGGATGATCCCCACCGTCAGATTCAGCTTATGGGTAATGATACAGAACAAAGTCCCTAACAAAGCACTCACAGCCAACCCTCTGATCGTGATTTGCTCTTTCCATTCTGGGATTTCTTCAAAATCATCCGATTCAATGGATCCATTATTCTGAGGCTCCACTAACAACGGTGTTGATATCTCTAAACGATTATTCTCTGTACCCATTGGGATTCTTCTTTGATTTCTTCCCCCTTTTTGCCTGATAAGATTCAGAGATTCAATCGACTGGTACCCTTGTAATCCTACGCTTTTGAAGGGCGAATATGGATTCCTTAACGTGGACGGATCATCCTTTTGATGAGTTTGTTGGGATGTGTGACTCAGAAGATATGAAAAGGAATTTGATTCGTTGGAACGTGTGCTGTTACTGTAATGGAATCAGTTGTTTTATTAGCCTTTGCAGGTCAGATTTGCATCATTTTCACCGCTAGTTAAATATCTAAGCTAATCTATAGTTCATTAAACAGAACAGATCCATTGATTTTTTAATTAACTCGTTTCTTCCATGTTGTAATTAAGAAAAAGGTTACGTCTTTTAATCTTATAAGCAAAACCCAACAAAATTCTATTACTTAATTTCCTTTTAGAACATGATCAAATGATGGGTCGTTTTAAAAATTAACTTTACTGTGTTCATCAATGTAGAAACATTTGTTTGTTTGCCTTTCTCCACTTTATTTGGGTTAATTAACTTAATTTAGACACTAATCTGGATTTTCATTGGCCTATTAAACAAATTCTTTATTAGTTATGTAGTTTAAGAGAGAGAAAGATTGGAAGGGTGTTGTTTGGCACATGGGTCTTGCTGAAAGTCGAGAATAATGCGAAGAGCGGCGTTGGTATTTGACTCCAATATTTTCCGGGAAAATTTCCCAGAATCTTCTCTGATCAGCGAAGAACGATGAAGGGTTTGCTTCGAATTTTCCCTTCATTCAATGTAAGTTCACTTCCTTCGACATTGAGGAACTTTGATTTACAAGTTTTTGTGGGGATTTCTACACGAAGGGGCCATTGTCAAGTATTCAAACAGTACTAGTTCATACAGAATCTGGCTGTAAAGAGTGTTGATGTTTAACAAGAGTAGAATGATTTGCTTGAACAGTTACCTGACTAGAAATTTTTGCTTGAAGTTATAAAGGGTATAGAAAAATGAGATGAGGAGTCGATTTACTTAGTGTTTTGATGAAAGCATAAGTAATGAAGTGTTTTATTTGCCCCATTTCCTGTTGAAGTTATGGTGAAGTATATGATTGTTTGGCTTTACAGAGTTCATAATTTTCATGTTCTTGGCCTTTCTTTGTTTGGTATTTCGTTACAAACAATTTATTTCTCTGTTTTTTCGAGCTGAGTTTGTTCATGTATTAATGAAACTCAAGTGGAATTACACCCAATAGCTTTTCTTTTGCTTAGCTGTTTGTCTTCCACTCCAACATAGCTACAAACTTCAAAGGGGCTGTCAATGGATGGGATTGAGGTTCAGTCCAGAAACATCCACTTCCAATGGATATGGTCCATCAGCTCTCGTTCCTGTCCATCTAGGCAGCATCCAAGTAGAGATAGGAGTAGCAAACAGTCAAGGAGGAGCACGCCGCCATTAAACATGGAACTTGGTCTGGCACCAGTATTGTGAGATCCCACATCGGTTGGGGAGGAGAACGAAACATTATTTATAAGGGTGTGGAAACCTCTCCCTAGCAGACACGTTTTAAAAACCTTGAGGGGAAGCTCGAAAGGGAAAACCCAAAGAGGACAATATCTGCTAGCGGTGGGCTTGAGCCACTACAAATGGTATCAGAGCGAAACACCAAACAATGTGTCAACGAGGAGACGGAGCCTTGAAGAGGAGGAGAACGAACATTCTTTATAAGGGTGTGGAAACTTCTCCCTAGCAGACACATTTTAAAAACCTTGAGGGGAAGCTCGAAAGAGAAAACCCAAAGAGGACAATGTCTGCTAGTGGTAGGCTTGAGCCACTACAAACGGTATCAGAGCCAAACACCAAGCAATGTGTCAACGAGGAGACAAGCTTTGAAGGGGGTGGACACAAGGCGATGTGTACGCTAGACTCCGAAGGGGGGTAGATTGGGGGGTCCCACATCAATTGGAGAAGAGAATGAGTGCCAGTGAGGACGTTAGGCCTCAAAGGAGGGTGGATTGTGAGATCTCACATCAGTTGGGGAGAATTATTCTTTATAAGGGTGTGGAAACCTCTCCCTAAAGGGTTTGGAAACCTCTTCCTAAGCAGACGCATTTTAAAAACCTTGAGGGAAAGTCTAAAGAGGACAATATCTGCTAACGCTGGGCTTCTACACATCTTGCCCACTGTGTGTCATGTAGTTAATATTTTTCTCTTTATTTTTACTTTCCCTTTTCTCTATCTAGCAGGCTAACTGCGGGAACAAGTGTCCTGCATGTGAGATGCTGAATATTACTTGTAACAATCTGCAGACATGTAAATGTTTACACAAAGAATCTAGATGCTATCTGGTGCATATGAACAGCAAGGGGATAACAATAAAATTTGCAAGGAGGCAACAAGGACAAGATAGGGTAGCTAACTGTCAGTAAACCTACACCTTTGGTTGCCTGAAGTACAGATACAAGCAAGAATTTAGGAAGAAAAAAACACTCTAAAGAAAAGATGAGCAATAAATGACTGTTAGAGTTCTTAAGTTGGAGGCTTAGTGCTAAGGTAAACCCCCATATGAATAAGAGAGGGAAAAAAAAACATGATTTGGCATTGAGAAACTTAGTCACCAGCCTAGATGTTCGGTGTCACGGTCATGTTTGTCCAAGGCGTGTTGCCTATAGCCACATGGCGGATATCCTGGTCTTACTTGTCCAGGACGTGTTGTCCATGGTTACATGCCCGTTCCAAACCCCTTTTACACTTTCATCTTAGATAGGCCTTTACCATTTCACGTTGGGTCAATACGGGGGTGAATGACCGTTCACCAAAACCATGTCTACACTTGCGAGAGCTAAAATGCCAAAAAATGTACTATTGGGGGATATGACTAGTTGTCACTTCGTCATATCTTGAGTTATATTCTATTTAAGCCGTGGTATTTCTTTATTTTCTTATAGTCATATAACGTTGCTTTCTTCAATTCTTCAAATCGTTTTCAAATGTATTTCCTCGTTCACGTTTTCTAAATCTTTTCTCGCAATGTAACTCGAGGCCCGAACATACGTCGACGTTGTCCGCGACGTCCGAATTTTTGACGGTTCACTTGTTCATTTGGTTACAACAAGTGCTGCACAATTGCAAGAATGCGATTGTGATACTTGGCAAACTACAGCAGTGTTGTCGTCATTAGTTCTAACTTTCAATACCTTCACATTGATCATAGTAATCAAATCATGAACCCAGATTTACTACATGATAGCTATGTCTTAACTTCACCAAATTGGATTTCCTCTATGGAAGCTGTAATTTACTCTCTTATTCTAAATGATTCAACAATCCAAACAATTTTGGAACTGTGGGAACACAGCCAAATCCTCAACTCAAAGGTACAGTATCTTAATAGATTACATGTTCATCAGCCATTGGATATGAGAAATAGGAAATCCCCGAATTTCGAGATTTCCACGTGGAATTCACATGTCCACATCTTGATCATACATGGATCCAGCTACAGCCATACCCCACCAATGGACTCACATTTTACACAGTTTTGCATTTGTCTTAGAGTGGATGCCTTGTCTCTTGGTCTCCAAATGAGGCAACTCACTTTGTTTCTTAGTAACTTGTAGCTTAGCTGAAAATAAGGATGCTAACTTACTGACTTAAAGCTCATTGGTAGATTTTGATGGCAGATTGGCAGGCTTGTCAGCGCCCGTCAATCATAGTTATCGACAATGGTTGGGAAGAAGATGTTCACGAACTATTTAGTGAACTCTTGATGAATATGTTGGCTTCAATGATGAGTTGAACGGAACGAAAAATACGGTATCTAGTCGTTATTGAAAATCCTGGCTTTAGTTGAACAGATTGATGTATATCATCAGGTTATACTATTGATCTGATAAGCCTTACAGGAAAAATTGATAGCAAGCTGAATTTAAAGTTCTCTTGGTTGGATAATGAGTAGAGTATAAGGGAGTGAATAGTTCAGCTGTGATATATTTGAACCTCAAATGTATATGCTGACCGTTCTTTTTTACAGATGAAGGACTCCCGGGCAGATAATGTGAGATCCCACATCGGATGGGGAGGAGAACGAAACATTCTTTATAAGGGTGGAAACCTCTCTCTAGTAGACGGGTTTTAAAAACCTTGAGGGGAAGTCTGAAAGGGAAAGCTCAAAGAGGACAATATGTACTAGCGGTGGGCTTGGACTATTACAAATGGTATCAGAGCCAGACACGGGGCGATGTGCCAGTGAGGAGGTTGAGCCCTGAAGGGGGTGGACACGGAGCGGTGTGCCAGTAAAGACGCTGGACCTCGAAAGGGGGTGGATTGGGGGGTCCCACATTGATTGGAGAAGGGAACGAGTGTCAACAAGAACGCTGGGTCCCAAAGGGGTGTGGATTATGAGATCCCACATTGGTTGGGAAGACGAACGAAACATTCTTTATAAGGGTGTGGAAACATCTCTCTAGCATACGCGTTTTAAAAACCTTGAGGGGAAGCCCAAAAGGGAAAGCCCAAATAGGACAATATCTACCAGCGATGGGCTTAGGTTGTTACAAATGGTATCAGAGCCGGACACTGGGCGATGTGCCAGCAAGGAGGCTGAGCCATGAAGCGGGGTGGACACGAGACAGTGTGCCAGTAAAGACACTAGGTCCCGAAAGGGGTGGATTGGGGGTCCCACATTGATTGGAGAAGGGAACGAGTGTCAGCGAGAACGTTGGGCACCGAAGGAGGGAGGTGGGGGAGGAGAACGAAACATTGTTTATAAGGGCGTGGAAACCTCTCTCTAGTGAACATGTTTTAGAAATCTTGAGGGGACCGTTAAGTATTCATTATCATAACCATTTGTGCTAATCATCTCTGCAGCCAACAATATCAAACAAGCATAACTTCTCTCTCAATCTATCTAGAATGACATGGTAGGCTTTCTAGATTAAACACTTTTTCTGATATAAGCAATCATGAGATTCTATCAACCAGTTTGGTTAATGTTTGTTTGAAGAAAGATATGAGTATCTATATCTCTTTTTAAGTATGTCCATGGAGGATAGCTACACATTCAACACTGTGTCTGTGCAACCTAAACTCGACACGTATGCAAACTCATCACGCTATAAACTTCGACTTGGAGGTATTCAAACAACTCTCCTATTTTTCCACATGGTTTGATGTTGAAAATAATTTCCAACCAAATTTTTTGTAACTTTCTATATGTTTCTTTGCTCAGTTCTTCAAGATCATTCTAGGAATCCACTGAATTCCAACTCATTAACAGTTCCTCAAATATCTATACCTACTTTTAGTCCCCTATTTATGTCTCCTATGATGAGCTGAGTATCAAGCCCTTGAAGAGAGCACAAAAAGATGAAGGTAAGTGAAGAGTTCATGCACTTCCAGATTTATAACCTTTTTCATTCTATCCTTTAATGTTGCCTTTCATTGCTGCAGTTATTAGGATGGATGCACAACAAGTTTTGGCAAAGTGGAATCGAGTCTGTCAAGGATTTCACTATTGGTATTCCGTCAACCTCTCGCTCGAATGCTTCTTTTTCTAACTATTAGTATTTTTGTTGCGGGTTGTTGGAAGAGGAGTCCCGTATCGGCTGACTAAGGGGTTGATCATAGGTTTATAAGTAAGGAATACATCTCCGTTGGTATGAGACCTTTTGGGGGAACCAAAGCAAAGCCATGAGAGCTTATGCTCAAAGTGGACAATATCATACCATTGTGGAGGGTTCCTGATTCGTAACATGGTATCAGAGTCATGCCTTAACTTAGTTATGTCAATAGAATCCTCAAATGTCGAACAAAGAAGTTGTGAGCCTCGAAGATGTAGTCAAAAGTAACGAACAAATGGTGTACTTTGTTCGAGGGCTCTAGAGAAAGAGTCGAGTGTCGATTAAGGGGAGGCTTGTTTGGGGGCTCTATAGGCCTTAGGGGAGGCTTTATGATATACTTTGTTCGAAGATTGTTAGAAGAGGAGTCCCACATTGGCTGATAAAGGGGTTGATCATAGGTTTGTAAGTAAGAAATACATCTCTGTTGGTATGAGGCCTTTTGGGGAAACCAAAAGCAAAGCCATGAGAGCTTATGCTCAAAGTGGACAATATCATACCATTGTGGAGGTTCGTAATTCCTAACATATATCTTAACAAGAAAAATGAGTAAATCATAGCACATCATGATGATTAAGATGTACTCTTCAAGTTCTGTTGTCGTAGGGATTTATCCGGTTGGCATAGTTTGATATCCTATACGAAGATTTGTAGCGTACGGGTTGAAAACTTATATTAGGGAACAATTGTGCGAATACGAACAAAGTTAGAGATAGGCAGCCTCTAAGGTCACCCTCACACCATCACAAGTATAACATCTAGAAATTTCTACAACGTTTCGTACCGTTATAATCCGTCTAGCTTAAGCTTGAACTCTGGCTGCACATGATGTTTCAAGGAAACATGACAGTTCCATTCTCTCTTCAGCATTTGGGGCCACTTGGGGACCTGTAGGAACCTCTCACTCTCAAGCCACTTTCTCTACTGTTAAAACTTCAGAATTACATCACTATTGGATTGGTCCACTGTGTCTTTCTGGAAATGTGAGATCCCACATCGGTTGGGGAGGAGAACGAAACACCCTTTATAAGGGTATGGAAACTTCTCCCTAGCAGACGCTTTTTAAAAAACCTTGAGGGGAAACCCGAAAGGGAAAGCCCAAAGAGGACAGTATCTACTAGCGGTGGGCTGGGCCGTTACAAATGGTATCAGAGTCAGACACCGGGCGATGTGCCAATGAGGAGGTTATTCCTCGAAGGGGAGTAGACATGAGATGGTGTGCTAGTAAGGACGCTGGGCCCTGAAGGGGAGTGGATTTGGTGGGGGTCCCACATCGATTGGAGAAAGGAAAGAGTGCGAGTGAGGACGCTAGGCTCTGAAGAGGGTGGATTGTGAGATCCCACATAGTTGGGGAGGAGAACGAAACACTCTTTATAAGGGTGTGGAAACCTCTCCCTAGCAGACGCGTTTTAAAAAACCTTGAGGGGAAGCCCGAAAGGGAAAGCCCAAAGAGGAAAATATCTGCTAGCGGTGGGCCTGGGCCATTACAAATGGTATCAGAGTCAGGCACTAGGCGATGTGCCAATGAGGAGGTTGTTCCCCGAAGGGGAGTAGACACGAGGCGGTGTGCCAGTAAGGACGCTGGGCCCTGAAGGGGAGTGGATTTGGTGGGAGTCCCACATCGATTGGAGAAAGGAACGAGTGTCAGCGAGGACGTTGGGTCCTGAAGGGGGGTGGATTATGAGATCCCATATCGGTTGGGGAGGAGAACGAAACACCTTTACTCTCCCTAATAGACACGTTTTAAAAACCTTGAGGGGAAACCCGAAAGGGAAAGTCCAAAGAGGACAATATCTGTTAGCGGTGGGCTTGGGCCATTACAGGAAACAAGAAAACGACACTCAACTCGCACTGTCGCACTAATGAATAAAACCGGAATTTGTTTCTTTTTTTTTTTTTTCAAAGTAATCTTAGTTGATTCCAAAAATGATAATCTCTTTGTTTGCTTTTGTTTCAGCGAACCCATGCATGTGCCTATCAGTACAAGCACTTGTTAATGATGAAGACATCTATTTGAAGCCAGATTATGGTTCCAAAATCATGCAGCTTCACAGTCAGGACTATGAACAATCATCTTTTGAAGAAAAAAATGGAAACTTATCTAATTCATCTGATTTCTTCCATGAGTTCCTCACCATCGGAACTCTCGGTTCCGAACCGGCAACGCCAACGTTTTCCTTGGCTTTTGAAAACATGATAGCGTTGCCAGACGAGGTGACAGAGGATGAACTAAAACTGATAAATTTTGAGCTAGAAAAGTGTCTTAAAGCTGAAACTAAAGAAGACTGTTGCGAGCAATCACCCGGGCGGGCGAGTCATGCTAGTATTATCACGCTTGCAGGTAAGCATACAGAAGATGATGGGAAGACACTAACATGTCCACTTCAGGGGTATCTATTTGGATCTACAATAGAGCTTTCAGACAAGATGATAGCCATGAGTAAAGAAGAACCTTCATCTGCAGCACATGAGAGTTCCAAAGTGGATATTGATAAAAAAGAGGTATTGATTAAGCATTCAAACAAATCTGCACTAAGCTTTGTGAAGAAGATGCTGAAGAAATTGCGTACTTCTTCACATGGTTCTACCACATATGAGTCAAGTGATTCATATTCAACCAAGAAGAAACTCCAAAAGGTTAGTTTCCAATAGCTTTACTGTTCTTTTTACATTAGAATTAGTATTCTTGAATGTTCACTGTGATTCATCTAGCACGTAATGGTTCTGTGAGATCCCACATCGGTTGGGGAGGAGAATGAAGCATTCTTTATAAGGGTGTAGAAATCTCTCCCTAGTAAACGCGTTTTAAAACCTCGAGGGGAAGCCCGGAAGGGAAAGCCCAAAGAGGATAATATCTGTTAGCGGAGGGCTTGGGCTGTTACAAATGGTATTAGAGCCAGACACCGAACGAGTGCCAACGAGGACGTTGGGCCCCGAAGGGAGGTGGATTGTGAGATCCCATATCAGTTGGAGAGGAGAACAAAACATTCTTTATAAGGATGTGGAAACTTCTCTCTAGTAGACGCGTTTTAAAAACCTTGAGGGGAAACCTGAAAGGGAAAGTTCATAGAGGACAATATCTGCTAGCGGTGGGCTTGGGCTATTACAAATAGTATCAGAGCCAGATACTAGACGAGTGTCAATGAGGACACTGGGCCTCAAAGGGGATGGATTGTGAGATCCCACATCGGTTGGAGAGAGGAACAAAGCACTCTTTATAAGGGTGTAGAAATCTTTCCCTAGTAGACGCGTTTTAAAATCTTGAGGGAAAGCCCAAAAGGGAAAGTCCATAGAGGACAATATCTGCTAGCGGTGGGCTTGGGCTGTTACAATTGGTATCAGAGCCAGACACCAGACAAGTGTCAGTGAGAACGTTGAGCCCCAAAGGGGGTGGATTATGAGATCCCACATCGATTGGAGAGGGGAACAAAGCGTAGAAACCTCTCCCTAGTAGATACGTTTTAAAACCTTGAGGGGAAACTCAGAAGGGAAAGCCTAAAGAGGACAATATCTACTAGCGTTGGGCTTGAACTTGGGCTGTTACATAAGCTATTGGCTCCCAAACACATCCCTATAGCCATAAAAAACAGCATTGTAGAACTCATCAATATCTTTGTCCAGCTTTCTGAGTCTATTATTTCGATACTCAGGTGCTGCGTACATTTCATAGAAAAACACACCCCGAAAGCTCTACTGCTACGAATGAATGTCAAAAGTCCCACAAGTACGTGTTCGAGAATGCTTCTTTCGATTATGATATCGATAATGGACGTGCGATGAACGGAGAGGAAGACCGAATAACGTCTTCTCAGGAGTTCATCTCAAAAGAGGAAATGCATTATTGGAAGACCAACTTAGGCTTGCCTCTCTATGGGGTGGACACCAGTGTTTTGAGTGCAAACAAAGGGCATTGGATCAAGACAGATGCAGAGTGTAAGCACCATTTAGTATGCACTACTTTGAGGAATCATCTTAACTGTTGAACTGTTAGAGCTTAACCCTTTGATATGTTTGATATCAATTATTATAAACGTTTTCTTCTCAAAGTGACACAAGCTTCGCTCTTAGTGAAGTCCTAGTGTTATGGCCCAAGTCCACCACTGGCAGGTATTGTCCTCTTTAGGCTTTCTCTTTCGGGTTTCTCCTCAAGGTTTTTAAAACGTGTCTATTAGGGAGAGGTTTCCACACTTTTATAAAGAATGTTGCGTTCTCCTCCCCAACCGATGTGGGATCTCATAATCCATCCCCTTTCGGGGCCTAGCATCCTCGCTGGCACTCGTTCCCTTCTCTAATCGATGTGGGACCCCCCAATCCCCACCCCGTTCAGGAACCAGCGTTCTCGCTGGCACTCGTTCTCTTTTCCAATCAATGTGGGACCCCTCAATCCATCCCTTTGGGGCCTAGCGTCCTTGCTTGCACTCGTTCCCTTCTCCAATCGATGTGGGACCTCCCAATCCACCCCTCTTCCAGACCCAGCGTTCTCGCTGGCACTCGTTCCCTTCTCCAATCGATATGGGACCCCCCAATCCACCCCCTTCAAACCCCAGAGTCCTCGCTGACACTCGTTCCCTTCTCTAATTAATGTGGGACCCCCCAATCCACCTCCTTCAGGACCCAGCATCCTCACTGACACGCGTTCTCTTTTCCAATCGATGTGGGACACCCCAATCCACCCCCTTCGTGTGGTAAACATATGAAACCTGGGGCTTACAAACTCAAAGAAAATCCAAAACTTGTGAAAGCTTGCATTGTTGGAAGGAATCCCTCGTAACCCACCGCTAGCAGATATTGTCTTCTTTGAACTTTCCCTTTTGGCCTTTCTTTCAAAGTTTTTAAAACGCGTCTACTAGGGAGAGGTTTCCACACCGTTATAAAAAGGGCTTCGTTCCCCTCTCCAACTAATATGGGATCTCACATCCCTTTCTTACTGTTCTTTCTGT
Source organism: Cucurbita pepo subsp. pepo (assembly GCF_057944985.1). Lineage (NCBI taxonomy): Eukaryota > Viridiplantae > Streptophyta > Magnoliopsida > Cucurbitales > Cucurbitaceae > Cucurbita > Cucurbita pepo. Next base: position 2,430,475 of record NC_141801.1, on the reverse strand, counting down.
AGTTCTCAACTATGAAATGAAAATACCGTTTGATTGAATGATCATTTTAACGTACGTTCTTTTTTCCTTCTCTTTCCATTATAGACTTGGTGTTGGAGCTTTAAGGGAAGAAGAAGACGACCACAAAGGATCAGAATGGTGACCACCTGAAGTCTTCTTTTCCGAACGGTTATACGATAGCGATAGCGATAGCGATAGCGATATCAATATTGTTCGTATCGTTGTGTTTAAGTGTAATAGCGAACTCTAAGTTGGTTTGGCTTGTGTTGTAAGCTTCTACAAATGGTTTGGATTGTACGCTAGAGTCCTTTGCAATTTGTAGATTATGAACAGAAAATGAAGTTCTTCTCTGAACAAACAAACCCATTTGAATATCATGAAATCAAGATTTCTTGAGCCCCTCAAGAACGACGTAATCGTTAACCGAACTTTCAAAAGTTTTATTAATATAATTAATCTTTTTAAAAAAAATTTAAATACCCCTTTAAATTTTTTAAAAATTAAAAAATAAACAACGTCAGTACACACGTCTTGATATACTTTTTGCTCGTGATCTTTCAAAAATAACATTAATATCCTTAAAATTTCAGAAAAATAATTTATAAAATTTATATTGATTTTTATAAAAATTAAGAACATTAATACTAATTTTAAAATTTTATGGGCATTTTTTTATATATATTTTTAAAAAAATTAAAGTGTATTAATAAAATTTTAAAGTTCGTATTTTTAAAATATTATTAAAAGTTTAATAATATGTTTTGAAATAAAATATTAATAGGTTTTCATGTAAATTAACGGTCCAAGTATTTTATTTTTTATTTTATAATTTAAAGGTGGACGCTAAAAAGTTTAGAGATGTTTTTATTAATTTATTTAATTTTTTAAATAGTAAGAGAAATTAAAAATTTAAAAACCTATTAAAATATAAATTATTAAAGGTGACTTTTAACATGTACTTGTCGAACCATAATAAATAACTCCATGTGGTTGGGAGAAATAATTAAAATTATTAATTGGCATTAATTATATAAAAATAGTTTTCAAAACTTATTAATTGAATTATATAATATAGCGTAGTATTTAAGACTAGGTCTATTTCATTTAAAATTAATGTTAAAAATAAAAATAGAAAATTATTTTTAAAATAAAAAATATTTTTTAATGGTCGAGTGTAGGAGATATAGTTTGATCTTCGAGTAAACATGCATCACGTGTTTATTTATTATATTAAAATTATTTTTTTTATTCTTGTGGATTAATTAAACTTAATTTTTTAAAAATTTGGATATTATTAAATATCATAATTGCATTAAATTTATAAAATTGATATCATTAAAAAAAATTATTACTTTCCTTTTTTTTTTTATAAAAATTTAAATAAAAAAACACACATAAAACAAAACAATACCCATCGTCATGAGACGTAGGACCCTCCTAATTTCCTATTATAGACGTACACGAGTTAAGTTTAGATTTTTTTTTGGAGTAACTCCAAGTTCTAGACTACAGCAAGAACAAAGTTCACAGTTCAACCCTCTATTTTCAACTTGGGTTGTCTAGCCAAAATTTTTAAATTTTTTAAATTTTTTTAAAAATATTGAATTAGACTTTTAACCCTATTTTTTAAAAATAATAATATATATATATATATATATATATATATATATATATATATATATATATATGTATATGTTTTTTTTTTTTTTTTTTTTTTTAAATTTAACTCAATTAAGAACTAAAAAGATTTAAGGGTGAGAGTTGGGTCGAGTTGTTCGGTAAGTTTTGCATTTCATTTTGGAGTGTGGACTATATTGCATAATTGAGGCGAATTTTCTGCGGCGTCTGGGACCCTTATGTTTGTATTCAATTCCACTTCTCTGTCTTTGATTTTCTTTATAATCCCATAACGATTGTTCTTCTTTGTTCACGAATTGAAGATCTTCAAAGATGGAGAGGGCTACGAAGAACGTGTTGCTTTCGTCGAATGGGGATGAGATCTCCAAGAATCTGGCTATTCATCTTGCCAAAAGGGGTTGCAGGTTCATCATCAAACTTCAAACTCGGTGGATTTTATGTTTGTTTATTGAGGAAATTGAGAGAAATGGAGGGCGTTAATCAAACTTTTTCGATTTGGGTTCTCTTTTTTGTGTTTGTTTTCCTCTGTATCTGTTGTTGATTCATGTTTTTCATGGTTTTGTTTAGATTGGTTTTGGTGGGAAATGAGACTGTTCTTCAGAGTATGCGTGAGGGGATTGTGGAATCGTTAAAGGGTGTCCTGCCTATTGGGGTTGTTGGATTGGATATGGAAGGGGAGAGAGAGGCGGCTTTTGATGAGGCTGTGAACGGCGCTTGTAGTGTTTTGGGAACTTTGGATGCTTTTGTTCATGCTTATTCTTACGAAGGTACAGCCCATCTATATAGCTTTTTTACCTGTATTTACTTGTGAGATCTCAAGTCGGTTGGAGAGGGGAGAAAGCATTCCTTATATGGGTGTGGAAACCTCTCTTAGTAGACACGTTTTGAAAACCTTGAGGGGAAGCTCGAAAGGGAAATCCCAAAGAGAATAATATCTATTAGCGGTGACTTGAGCTCTTACAAATGGTATAAGAGCTAGGCACTAGGCGGTGTGCCAGCGTGGACACTGGGCCTCCAAGGAGGTGGATTGTGAGATCTCACGTCGGTTGGAGAGGGGAACAAAACATTCCTTATAAGGGTGTGGAAACCTCTTCCTAGTAGACGCGTTTAAAAAACTTTGAGGGGAAGCTCGAAAGGAAAAGCCGAAAGAGAACAATAGCTGGTAGTGGTGGACTTGGGATGTTACAAATGGTATCAGAGCCAAGCACCGAGCGGTGTGCCAACGAGGACGTTGGGCCTCCAATTGGGTGGATTGTGAGATCTCACGTCGATTGGAGAGGGAAACAAAACCCCAATTCTTATAAGGGTGTGGAAACTTCTCCCTAGTAGACGCGTTTTAAAAACCTTAAGTGAAAGCCCGAAAAGAAAAGACCAAAGAGAACAATATCTGTTAGCGGTGGACTTGAGCTGTTACATTACTTTTTTCATGTCAACATGACTGATATATGTTCAAATACTATGATGTAGTGAGTTATATAGTTCTTGGTTTAATTGTTTTAGTTTCTTATATTACTTTGTTGTTGATTCTTCTATGAATATAGGTTTTAGGCTCTTGTTCAAGCTTAGGCTATACCATTCTGACTAGTCTGAATCATCTGCTCATAGTTTCTGCTAAACTCGATGATTGTTTACAGGGTTTGGTTTTCTTGAGTGAGCTTGGAATTGAAGTTAGAAGGGTTTTCTAATGAGTTTTAGTTGGGGCTAGGCTCAAATGGTCAAACACTTTTAGTTTAGAAGCTTACACCTTTGCCTGTGTTACAAGAGGCATTTGTTGCTTTTTGTGCCTTTGAGAGGTCCACAGAAGCTCGAGGCTTGGAATGTCGATGCCTCGTGTAAGAGTCAAAAGAATAATGTTAGCTTGTTTTCTATTCACCAAAATATTGATATGTATCATTTAGAGAAAAAGAAACAATTCTGCAATGTGGATCTTAGTTTTTTAAAACATTCTTAATGAGATCTCATGTCGGTTGGAGAGGGGAACGAAGCATTATGAGTGTGAAACCTCTCCCTAGCATACACGTTTTAAAAACCTTGAAGGGAAGCTGAAAGGGAAAGCCCAAATAGGACAATATCTGCTAACGGTGGACTTGGTTACAAATGGTATTAGAGCCAGATATTGGGTGGTGTGCTAGTTAGGACGCTGGGTCCCCAAGGGGGGTGGATTGTGAGATCCTACATTGATTAGAGAGGAAAACGAGTGTCAGTGAGGACGTTGGACACCAAAGGAGGGTGAATTGTGAGATCGTACATCTGTTGGAGAGGGAAATGAAACATTCTTGATAAGGGTGTGGAAACCTTTCCCTAGCAGACGCGTTTTAAAAACCTTGAGGGGAAACCTGAAAGTGAAAGCCCAAAGAGGACAATATCCGCTAGCAGTAGGTTTTGGCTGTTACAAATAGTATCAAAGTCAGTCATCAGGCGGTGTACCAGCGAAGATGCTGGTCTCCAAGGGGGTGGATTGTGAGATCCCACATCGGTTGGAGAGAGGAACGAAACATTCCTTATAACAAATTCCGGGTGTCGAAAACTCTCCTTAGAAGACGCGTTTTACAACCATGAGGTTGACGACAATACATAATGGGTCAAAGCGGACAATATCTGCTAGCGGTGGGCTTGAGCTGTTACATCATTCTTTCTGTCGAGCCAGTTTAGACAATGCTTCGTACAGAACTTTGTATTGTAAAATTTAGTGCCATGCACAATTGTCTCCTTATTGATCTTTGGTCTACATTTTGTTCAAGAACAAAACTCAGCTATGCTATTGGATGGTGATACTTAGGATGAACAACTTCTTTAAAAGCTCTTCTACTGTAAATTGTGTTAACTGCACTGCATTGCAAGCAGGTCCCATACAAGAGGTTCTTCAACTATCTGAAGAGGAATTCAAAAAGATTGTTAAGATAAATATGATGGCTTCATGGTTTCTGATGAAGGCGGTTTGTCGAAGAATGCGCGACCAGAAATCGGGAGGTTCGATAGTTTTTTTATCCTCCTTAATCGGTTCCGAGAGGGGACTGTATCCAGGAGCAGCTGCATTTGGATCATGCTCAGCAGGATTACAGCAGTTAGCTCGAGTAAGTAATTGTTGTTGTTCTTCTTCTCTGTATTTTTGCATCATAATTTGTTTGAGTTATCCAAGCTTCAAGCTTCATCTTCCTAAGTTAGCACCTTAGTATACGTCTTTGAAGTACCTTGACGTTGAAAGATGTGTGTGAGATCCCACATCGGTTGGGGAAGAGAATGAAACATTCTTTATTAAGGTGTGGAAACCTCTCTCTAGTAGACGCGTTTTAAAAACCCTGAGGGAAAACTTGAAAGGGAAAACTCAAAGAGGATAATGTTTGCTAGCGGTGGGCTTGAGCTGTTACAAATGGTATTAGAGCCAGACACCGGGCAACGTGCCAGTGAGGAGGCTAAGTCCCCAAGGGGGGTGGATTGTGAGATCCCACATTGATTAGGGAGGAGAATGAAGCATTCTTTATAAGGGTGTGGAAACCTCTCTCTAGTATACACATTTTAAAAACCTTGAGGGGAAACCTGAAAGGGAAAGCTCAAAGAGGACAATATCTGTTGGTGGTGGGCTTGAGCTGTTACAAATGGTATTAGAGCTAGACACCGGGCAATGTGCCGGTGAGGAGGTTGAGTTCGAAGGGGGGGTGGACATGAGGGGGTATTGCTAGTAAGGACGTTGGGTCCTGAAGGGAGGTGGATTGTGAGATCCCACATCGGTTGGGGGGGAGAATGAAGCATTCTTTATAAGGGGTGGAAACCTCTCCCTAGCAGACGCATTTTAAAAACCTTAAGGGGAAGCCCGGAAGAGTTCTCAAAGAGAACAATATCGACTAGCAGTAGACTTGGGCTGTTACAAATGGTATCGGAGCCGAATACCGGGCGATGTGCGAGACTGAGTCCCAAAGGGGGTGGACATGAGGTGGTGTGCCAACTAGAACGCTGGGCCCTGAAGGGGGTGGATTGTGAGATCCCACATCGGTTGGAGAGGGGAACAAAACATTCATTATAAGGGTGTGGATACCTCCCCCAGTAGACACATTTTAAAAACCGTAAGGGGAAGCCCGAAAGGAAAAGCTCAAAGAGGACAATATTTGCTAGTCGCGGGCTTAGGCTATTACAATACGTGTGATAGTATTTTCCTTTTCATGGTGTTTAGAAACAATCCAGCTGATATTCTCATCATATCAGCACGTGGTTTTCCGACTTTTTAAATCATAGATACTTGATATGATATGATATGAACGTCCGGATAAATTTTCTGATCTTTATAATATGTTGGCTGGATTTTTATAGACTGCAGCTTTGGACGTTGGAAAGTATAAGATCAGGGTGAATGCCATCTCCCGTGGATTGCACCTAGATGATGGATACCCTATATCAGTGGGGACGGAGAGAGCAAAGAAGCTAGTCAAGGATGCAGCCCCGCTCGAAAGATGGCTCGATATTAAAGACGATTTAGCTTCAACTGTGATCTATCTAATCAGTGACGGGTCACGGTACATGACCGGAACAACCATATTTGTCGACGGGGCACAGTCTCTAGTGAGGCCACGGATGCGCTCGTATATGTAGTTCTTCGTGCTCGGACAGTCTTAGGTTAGAACAACACCCATTACTTACACTCACAAGCTATGGTCTGCAAAAACATGCTTCCTTGGATGAATTGCTTGAGATTTTATTTTCATTGATTCTGCAGGAATAACGTCGCGGTGAGAGGTTCTTGATTCACTCCGACCAACCGTGATTGTGGTTTTCTACAAATGCTCGTGAATAAAGTTGTTGGATGTGCAAGAAGATTCGAGGATGACAAGATTTAAACCTCTAATCTTTTATTTTACCACGTATGTTTAAAATGCACAGGTTTGGATTTTTAGAAACTAATGTTTCGGAATAAAACGCTTAATTTACTTAGAATCTAATCTTTTATAGATCCAACGGTAATTACGGCGGCTTATTACAATTTATAATCTTTCGATCTATACCAAGTCCGATAACAAACACGAGGAGCGCCTCAAAATAGCATTGACAACCTTAAGAACAATACATATATATCAAACTTTTAAGTTTCGACTTTAGATATGGTGTCATAGGTCGGAGTCTCAAAAGTCCTTGCAAACATAGAGCGGGTGACCAAGTGGTCTCACTTGACTACCACCGTCGAGGTGCGTTGTTTATTGAGGTTGGTAAGTTACTATCATTGGGTTCAAGATTTTACCAAAATAACTATACCTCTAACCCATTTGACTTAAAAAAGGGAACTCGTTTGTTTGGAGTGTGGCTTCGAGTAGAGTTTCCGACAGCTCAAGCAAATGTTGGTTACAACATCAATACGGTTGTGCATTTGTAACCGCCCAAACCCACCTAGTAGATATTGTCTGTTTTGACTCGTTACGTATCGCTACCAGCTTCACGATTTTAAAATACGTGTCGGGGAGAGGTTTTCAAACCCTTATAAGGAATGCTTCGTTCTTCTCTCGAGTGGATGTGAGATCTCACAATTCATAAAGATTTCATTTATATGGACCCAATCCAACTCAAATAAATTTATAACACGACTCAAATATAAGAATTAAGTTAGATTGATCGAGTTTTTCCAGTCGTAAAATAATAAATAGTGTAATAGAAAGGTGTTGAGTGAGGAAATGGTTTTGATGTCTCTTAGTCTCCTTAGAAATGATTTGAAAAGCTCAACTTTTGGACTTTTGATTATCTTTACTTCGAGTCTCCATTTTCGGGTCATTCCTTGCTTGATTCTAATCTATTCAATGGGTTTTTATATCGAAAAACGCTCTAAAACTTGGAGAATCAAATAGGTACAGATCTCATTCGAAGCTTAGACATAAGCTCGAATCTTTTCTTTTTGATCGAGGATTGAATTTTTGAAATTTTAGGTTATCCCTAAATTCATATCAAAACTTGTTCTTTTAAAAGTTATACGTAAAAGAAAACGTCATACAAACAAAGTCGTATAGGTTCCAATGATGAACGAGGAAGCCATTGTGTCAAAAATCAAGAACACAATTCAAATTCAATCATTTGAATTTTTTTAGAAAATATTTGAGGTAGCTTGGTGATTTCTTATTCAACAGAGACTAGATCGCTTTACGAATTATCTGTGTTTTTTTTCACTAATGTGTGCTTCGATTAAGAAGCTCATACAAGTTTAATATCTTAATTGAATGGCTACTTTCAAGTTGATACTCGAAAATCATAGAACAGACACGTGATTAAGATTTCTTAACAACCGAACATTTGTAACAGTCCAAACCCACCGCTAGCAAATATTGTCCTCGACCTCACAGTTTTTAAAACGCGTTTGGTTGGGAGAGGTTTTCATACCCTTATAAGTAATAATTCGTTATTCTCTTCAACTGATGTAAAATTTGAAATAAGGGTTTCACCATTAAAGATTTATGTATCGACCAGTTGAGCTATGCTTAAATTGACAAATTCTCTTCCATATCAAATAAAATAACTGTTTTCTTTTTCATTTTTTTTAGTGAATGGTGTCGGGCTCTGAAACCAATTATAACAGCTCAAGCCCACCGCTAGCAGATATTGTCCATTTTAGCTCGTTACATATTCCCATCAGCCTCACGATTTTAAAACATGTCTACTGTGGAAAGGTTTTCACACCCTTATAAAGACTCTTTCGTTCTCCTCTCCAATTGAGATCTCACAATCGCACTTTTAATGGCAGCAGACTTGCGATTGTGCGGCACTCACTTTCCAACGACAAGTGAGTTAAGCCAATTCGTTCTTGCGCCGCCTACGGCCAAGCGACGTATGCTCGAGCCTCTGACCTCGGTTTTAAGAGAATGTTTTAGAAAACTAGGGCAGAGAGAGATTTTTGAAAGAGACGTTATATAAGCAAGCAAGAGAGAAATAACAACGGCTCACAGTATATAACCTTGGGCAAGGAGAAGCTGACAACTAGTCGTATCCCCCTATAGTACATTCTGAGGCATTTCATGTTTGACAGGCTTAGACATGATATTTCTAAAATGTCATACTTCCTAGAAATACAAAAGTAAAACACTAGAATGTGAAAAGACATAAAGGGTTGGGCTTGTCATGGGCATGCGGCCATGGGCAACACGCATTGGACGAGCATGACCGTGACACCCAGCATCCTCACCGGCACACGAAATGGTATCAAAGCCAGACACCAGACAATGTACCAGTGAGGACGTTGGACCACCAAGGAAGGTAGATTCTGAGATCTCACATCGATTAGAGAGGAGAACTAATCATTCCTTACAAGGGTATGAAAATCTCTTCCTAGTAGACACATTGTAAAACCATGAAGCTGACCACGATACATAACAGACCAAAACAAACAACATCTACACACTCAACAAGTTAACGAACCGAAGTTAGAATATTTGTTTAGTAAGTATCATCACTTATGTCATGATAGCTAGAGTTGAAAGCTCATAAAAGAAACAAACTCTAGAAGTTGGTCATGGTTGAATGAAAGAAGAGAGAAGGGGTATTTTTGTCTTTTTGGAGTTGCCAATGGTTTGTCTTATTATAATTATGGGAGCCAAAAAAGTTAAAAGGGAAATTCAAAGTGGGTCAATTTCGAACATTGGAATAATATTAATTATTTTTTTATTATAAAGTGGAGAGACCAACTTAAAATAGCCTACCATATTAATATTCAATATATATCCATATAATTTGAGGAAGGGGCTGCCGCCGTCACTTATAAATCATGTTTTACTAATTCATGAATTTCTCCGAATAATGATTTTTCGTATTAAAATGATTTAGCGAAAAATGATCTAAGAGTCTGATCGAGAGCCATGTTATGATGAAAGGACGGGTTGTTTTCGTATGCCCATGAGTCTAATCAAGGATACATTGGCTAGCTATGAAGAAGATGTGCGAGACAAAATATAGAGAACGGTCAAACTTTTGTGATCTACGACATTTTAAAAGGATTTAGGGTCGTTGAAAACCGAAACTGTCTTGTGTGAACGAGGCATTGGATATTTTAGTGGGTATTCACAAATCTAAATTACAAGAATTGAGTTGGATAGGGTTCGATTTTTTTTTTTTTTTTTTTTCAATTTATATTGAGTTGAATTTTTAGAAAATTGATGTAACGACCCAAATATACCGCTAACAGATATTTTCCTTTTTGGGCTTTCCCTCTCGGACTTCCCCTCAAGGCTTTAAAACACGTCTTCTAGGGGAAGGTTTCCACACCCTTATAAATGGTGGTTTGTTCTCCTCCCCAACCAATGTGGGACATCACAATCCACCCCCCTTCGGGGCCAGCGTTCTCGCTGGCACTCTTTCTTTCCTCCAATCGATGTGGGACAACCCCTAAATCCATCCACTGGGCCCCGAAGAAGGGTGGATTGTGATGTCCCACATTGGTTGGGGAGGAGAACAAACCACCATTTATAGGGGTGTGGAAACCTTTCCCTAGCGGACGCGTTTTAAAGCCTTGAGGGGAAGCCCAAAGAGGACAATATCTGCTAGCGGTGGATCTGGGTCGTTACAATTGAAAATGTGCAAGACAAAAAAATACATAATGGTCAGACTAGTGATGCATTGTGACTTGTTTAATGTTTGATATTCGAGCTTTATGAGATTTTAATTATTAATGTAACATGTATCGTGCATAAATATAATTGCTTTAAACAATTAAAAAAAAAACCCGATAACCCAGGTTGAAGTTAGGTTGTGAACTTTATTCAAGTTGCTTAGATCACTAACCGTGACATCTCACATTGGTTGGAGAAGGGAACGAAACATTCTTTATAAAGACGTGGAAATCTCTCCCTAATGGTGATACGTAACAGGCCAAAGCAGACAATATCCGCTAGCGGTGGGCTTGAGCTGTTACACCAACTCAATCAACCCGAAATTTTGGTCCATCCATAAGTTTCTTCCAACCCAACTCAACTCGATGTATCTCTATCTCATGAGAGCAGCAAGAAGAAGAAACAGTGCTAATCCAAACTTCTAAAGATCATGCACTCGATCCAATCCACGGGATCAGAGATTCAAAGAATCGATTAAATAACCTATTTTTCTTTGTAATGGAACTCTAAATCCAGACCACGTGAACTCGTATAACTTCCGACCTCTATCAACAATAGCAAAAAAGTCATAAAATTATTTTATACGTCAAGAAAATTTTCTACACAAAAATCCGAACATAGAGGCTAAGGTATTGACCAAAAGACTTTATAATTTAGAAATATCGACATATCTATAGAAATTTCACACGACAATGATCATACACGTGTTATGCTAATAATTTAATAAATATATATATTTATATATTAAATGAAATAAATCTTTACTGCCACGTGGCAGATTCTGCATAAATTTATGACTTCAAACAAAGTTGGCATGCAAGAATGGACTCTTGATAATTGTGTTTTGAGGATAATATTTATTATTTATTTATTATTTTTTTCTCTCTTTTTTATATTATTATTATTATTATTTATATTTATTAATTTTGACCAATGGACTTTGACTAAAATATCTCTGATAAATGTGCCCCACAATCTTCAGACAAATATATATATATATATATATATATATATATATATATTTCGAGCGATTAATTTAGTAGATAAAATATTAATTATTATTTTAAAAGATTAACAATTACGAAGATTATATTTATTTTTCTAAAGCTTGATTAGTTTTATTAAACTCGATTTTAATTAATTATATTTACTTATCATTTATTTTAATTATGTGAATAAGTGTACGTAACTGTGTGACTTTATGACTAAGTGATTAAGTCTAAGAACTGTCTAGAAAGAACTATCCACATGGGTTGACCAACAAGCCCACCCAAACTCGAGTTGACCCACATGGGTCGACTAGGGCATCAGATACTAACCCACTTAGATTAGCCAAGGCTAACCCTACATGACTCGTATGGGTTGGGTGAGGTTGATAATTAAGAGACGAGTCCAACATGATAGCTTGTTCGATAGAGTAGTAATTTCAGAAATTCTAATAAAGTTCTTGACATCATTATGAAAAGGTTCTTGATGTGACACCCGAGTAAATGAGAGGTATATGAATAAATTAAAATCACAGATTTTGTGCATATTTACAAAATAAATATATTAATATATTATTAGCGTAAAAATCGATAAAATTAATATCTTAAAATAAATTTAATTTATACAATTTAAAAAAAAAAACGTTAGAAACAAATTTTATTTATTTTTTTTTTTAAAATTTAACATAGTAAAAAATGGAATTTTTTAATTAAAAATATATGTGTTAATAATAAAAACAAACAAAAGCAAAGGGGAGTTCGAGGAAACCGAGGGAAGAGCCGCCGCAGACATTCACTGTAATTAATATAATATTAAAAAAAAGGAAATTAATAAAAAGATTTTATTTTATTTTATTTTATTTTATTTTATTTTCAATTTATGGAAACAAGTCCAAATTCATTTCCTTCGAGTGTTTCTTTGACTCACATCACATGAATCATCATTTTTTGTAAATTTATTATTATTATTTTTTACAATTTCTTAATTTATTTTCCAATAAATCTCGTCTCCGATCGATTTAAACCTTATTTTGGTCTCTAACGTTCTATCAGTAATTTTTTTCTTACGAGTTTCTTTATTATGATATCTACTTTTTGTGAGATCCCACCTCGATTGGAGCAGAGAACGAGCGTCAGCGAAGACGCTAGACCTAAAGGAGAGTGGATTGTGAGATCCCAAGTCGGTCGGAGAGGAGAACGAAACATTCTTTATAAGGGTGTGAAAACCTCTCCCTAACATTGACGAACCCGTCATAGAGGAGAAACCAAAAGGGAGAGTACAAAGAGGACAATATCTACTTACTGTCTGTGTGTTTGAGCTATTACACTTTTATGTATTTTTTAAATTTTTAATTTTTTTTTGTTAACGAAATAATGAGAAAATAAGGTTCGTGAAATGCTCATTTGGACGAGGGTTTCAAAATTTCTATGTTTGTAAAGCGAAGTGGGCTAATTAGGTTGACGTGTATGAATGTAAAGTGGAGTGGGACATGTCGGGGTCGGGATTAAAGTAGAGATGGTGAATATAATTTTCGTATCCAACCCGATTTTGTTTATCTCATTCTTCATTTAAACGGACGAGATAGAAATATTATGATTTAAAATACGGCCAAAAATGGAATTTTTACTATAGATTAAAGTTACTTATGCGTGATAAATGTAATTAATTACGTCAAGTAATTTCTAATGTTCTTTTTTCTTCTTTACTATAATCTCTTTTCTTTAATTTCTAATTTTTATGTTTTTGACGAAAATATTTAAACATTTGATGGTCTCGACATTTCTTACAACATGTGAGTGAAGACTATCCCACAGACCGACACGAGTCTACTAGAGAAATTGAATGACTTATTAGACACAAAATGATATGAACCGTGGCCAAAAAATTGTCATACCTCAAGGTTCAATTACAAAGTCGAGAGCCAAGAAGTTACAACAAGTTTTAATCACTTATATTTAAGTTATGGTGAGCTCGCCAAAGGAAGCTCTAGAAGATATTGGAATCGTTCCCTACATGCTGGTCCTTATGGAGCTTCAAGATGAAGATGCGTTAAATGTATTTTTACATAGCAATATTGTCTGTTTTGGCCTGTTACATATTATCGCTAGTCTGACGGTTTGTCCTCTCCAACATCCTCGTTAGCACACCGCTCGATGTCTGACTCTGATACCATTTGTAACAGTCCAAGCCTACTACTAGCAAATATTGTCCATTTTTGCCCGTTATGTATCTCCGTCAGGCTCATGATTTGCCCTCCGCTTTAGAAGCCATGAACCTTAGCTCAAACCCCATTGCTCAGCTTTGATATCATTTGTAACAACACAATCTCACCCCTAGCAGGTACTGTTATATTTGAGTTTCCCTCAAGGTTTTAAAACGTGTTCGCTAGAGAGAGATTTCGTTCCCCTGGAATTTTCTGTTCTTCGTTTTTCATTTTAAAAATTCATATGTATTAGAACTTGCATGCTATCGTCATTCAGTTGATTTTGATCAATAATTTTTGTGAAGTAACACGAATCACGAGTTTATAAACGAATTTTCTTTACTCTTGATATTGATCATAAAGGTAATTCGTTTCAAAATTTTTCGTTCGATTGATTCTTTATCGTTTCTGGGTTCTTTGAAAATTTAAATCTGAAGGTCATGTTCCGAGTTACATAACACAAAATTAAGATTTCGTAGACATTTCAAACACCTTTTGCAGTTCACCAATTTAACCCGAATAAAAAAGTACACAGCTAAAATTGTGTACTTTTAAAGTTCGACTTTTTCCTCTCGAGTAAGAAAATCATGATCGGGAAGTTTTCAAAAATAATTTTCTTTTCCAAATTTTCAAAATTTGACCTAATTTTTAATTACATTAAAAAAAAACACACACAAAAAAAAAAAAAAAAAAAAAAAAAAAAAAAAAAAAAAGACACAAAAAGAAACCGCCTCACTTTCCGTGGCGCCTACGGCACTACTGGCAGCTATATATTCACTGTTCGTCCTCTCCGCTTTCTCCAAATCTCTCTCTTCTCTTCTTTTTCCTCTCCCCCGCCGGCGCCGCCGATATCAATGGAGAATTATCAGATGTTTTTCCCCTGCTCCGGCGGCGAAGGGTTGTCGGCTTATCATCATCCCGACATGTCGTCCGACAGTGGGTCCGATGTTTTTGGGAGTTTTCACGGTGGGAATCTGCAGGAAAATGGGTTTTTGAAGATGGAGACGGCGGCGGTGGTGGAAGGCGACAGGAATAGCGGCGGCGATAGCTACCAAATCGGCGGCGGAAAAAAGAAAGGGGAGAAGAAGGTGAGGAAACCGAGATATGCTTTTGAGACAAAGAGCCAAGTTGACATTCTTGATGATGGATATCGTTGGAGGAAATATGGTCAAAAAGCTGTCAAAAACAAGTTTCCTAGGTAATTAATTCAATTTTGTTTTTTTTTTTTTTTTTTTTTTTTTTCTGTTCTTAGTTTAACTGCCCGGTCTTAATTCAGCTCCCGATGCTTGAATAACTCATTTAAAACTAAGTGTTCATATGTATTTAATTAGATATTCGAGTGTATAAACTTGTTAGTATAAGCTTTCAAACTTGAGTTAAATAATTTGAATTTTATAATCTATATATTGTTTAAACTCATTAGCCTAAGCACGGGAATACGTTTATAGGTCGAGAATAATTAGTTCAAAACGATCTTGACCCTGTTCTTGTTTTAAGATTATGCATTAACGTTCTTGACCTTCTTCTCGTCTGGAGATTTATCTATCACATACACGTGCACGTATATATAGATCAATCGTCAGTTCTTCTCTAGGTTTTTCGATATTTGTATCTATACCTCTAAAACGATCTTGACCCTCTTCTCATCTCAAGATTTATATATTACGAACATATGCATGCATATATAGATCAACGATCAGTCACCAATTCTTCCCTGAATCTCTTGAGGTTCCATGTTACAAACATAATCATGTTCGAGCTTGAAGATATCACTGTTTCTTTCTATACATCTCGAGATTAATGTAATTACGAACACGTGCAGGAGCTATTATAGGTGCACGCATCAAGGATGTAATGTGAAGAAACAAGTGCAAAGGTTAACAAGAGACGAAGGGGTAGTGGTGACAACGTATGAAGGCATGCACACACACTCCATTGATAAGCCAACAGATAACTTCGAACAAATCTTGAGTAGAATGCAGATTTACGGTACATCTTTCTGAGAAAAGAAAAATGATCTTCTGTTTGATGAAGACGATGATCGGAGAGAGAAGCCAACACCATGATATTGAATCAAATCACACACATTAATACTTGTGGATAGTGTAATCAAAACATGGCCGATCATGTTTTATACTCATCATCAGCTCCTCGGTTTATTTTCAATATGTAGAAATTAATAACATATCTTGCGAGTTTCAGCCTCATTGATTAAATGAGCATTTCGAGATATAAGATTATAAAATCTAAATTCTTAACCTAATTCAAATATACATAAATTTATTTTGATCGGAAATTAAATTCTTGTTACGAATATTTTGTACAATAAACAATTTGAAAAAGACGGTTCGACCAAAATATAAACTAACCTAAACTCTAAGCTATAAGAACGATAATAAATTAATAAAATAGGGAAACAAAAAAATCGTCCGTTTGTCACGCACTTTGTCACAATCGCAGTTTCTAGGCAGCGGATTTGGCGATTGTGCGACACTCACTCTCAGCACTGAGTGAGTCAAGCCAACTTCGGATCACGTTGCCTACGGTCGAACACAGTTTATACATCAGGTCTCGATTTCAAGAGAAGATTTTAGAAAGCACGGGAGAGTTTTGTAAGTAAGAGAGAGGGGTGTTATATAGCATGCAACTAAAAAGGCAACAACAACAGCTTAAACAGTATATAACTTTTCGGGTAGGGAGAATTTGGCAACTAGTCGCATCAGCCTATAGTACATTTTGAGGCATTTCATGTCTACCAGGTGTAGCCATGATCTCGCTGAAACGTCATACTCTTAAAGAAAACAAGAAGGAAATAATACAACATGAAAGCAGTAAAAGAAAGTGGTAAGGTAGTACAAGGTAAGAGTTTCGACTTGTCACGGGCATGCGGCCATGGACAACACGCCTTGGAAAAGCATGATCGTGACACACTGCATCCATTCACTTGTTTACTGCAGAAGTTTTCGGTATATAATGCCCCACAAATATTAATAGTATAGTGAGGTTGAAACACGAGAGTGCCTGCTTCTTTCACGCTGGCCTAAGTCAGTCTTTTGGTAAGCGTAACCGTGTTTATATATCCATATCCATATCTATATATATCTTCATGTTGTCATTTCGAAATGCTGCTTCAACTGCAATTTCAACTACCAAAAAACTAAGTTGTCTCGAAGAACCTAGATGTGAGGAAGCCGGAGCAATAAAAACCCGTATACCCAAGTAGCATATACCTCCGTAATATCTCTTCATACTGTCAAATACAGAATTAAACTTTTTTCAAACGGATACTGCTTTCGACTACCGAGTTTATATTAGTTTACCTAATATGAAAAACACTCACAGCAACAACGAAGAAATATCTCATTACAACTATCGATTTTTTATTCTCGTCGAAAACAAACACTCACGGCCATGATTTTTCTCGAAACACAACACAGAATCCAACCATGATTTTTCTTCATTATATCTTTTCGTAAGTCACACTCTGTCGTCACAGTTTATTATATTGAACTTGTTTGACCTCTACCTTTCCCAACAACCGGTACCTAGCCATGTGATATATTTCTTACTGTAGTGGACGAGTTCTCCTTAAGTAATCTAAAATGACAAACTAAACGGTCAAATCCATCACTAGTAAATATTGTCTGTTTTGGTCCCGTTACGTATCATCGAGACATTTATAATCGATGTGGGCTATGATACTATTTCTAACCGTCCAAACCCATTGCTAACAGATATTGTCTTATTTGGTATTTCCTTTCGAGCTTTGTTTTAAAATACATCTGCTAATGACAGGTTTCCGCATCGTTATAAGTAATGTTTTATTCCTTTTTTCAATCGACGTGGAATCTCACAAATTTGCAATTGAACTCTTTTTCGTTAACGAGTATAAAAGGCAAAAATAAATTTTAAAAAAATTGATAAAAATTTTGGAATAATCTAAATGTGATAAAATATCACAAGAAAAAACACAAATTTATGACCTAATACTTCAAATTTAGAATATTTATATGTTTGTAACATTCTCAAGGTTTTAAAACGTTGTCGGGGAAAGGTCTCACAATCTACTTTTTTGGGGGTTTTCACACCCTTATAAGAAATGTTTCGTTCTCCTCTCCAACTGATGCGGAACCTCAGAATCCATCCCCTGGAGACATAGCGTCCTCGTTAGCACACCGTCGGGTGACTGACTCTGATACTATTTATAACAGTTCAAACCCACCGCTAGCAAATATTATCCTCTTTGGGATTTCCCTTCCGGGCTTCCCTTCAATGTTTTAAAACACATCTACTAGGGAGAGGTCTCACAATCCATTTCCTTGGAGGCTTCCAACCCTTATAAGGAACGTTTCGTTATTATCCTCTCTAACTATTGTGGAATCTTACAATCCACCCTTGGAGGTTTAGCATCCTCACGGGCACATTGCCAATGACTGGCTTTGATATCATTTATAACAGCTCAAACCCACTTCTAACCGATATTGTCCTCTTCGAGATTTCCGTTCCAAGCTTCCCTTCAATGTTTTAAAACACGTCGACTAGGGAGAGGTCTCGCAATCCACTTCCCCTGAGGCTTCCACACTCTTATAAGGAATGTTTCACTCTCCTCTCCAACTGATGTGGAATCTCACAATCTACCCCTGGAGGCCTAGCTAGCACATCGTCCAGTGACTGGCTATGATACCATTTATAACAGCTCAAGTCCACCGCTAGCAAATATTGTCATCTTTCGATTTTCCCTTCCGAGCTTCCCTTCAATATTTTAAAACGCGTCTACTAGAGAGAGGTTTCCACACCCTTATAAAAAATGTTTCGTTTCCCTCTCCAATGGATATAAGATCTAACAGTATCATGGATATTAAAGCCAATATACAAAAATATTATTGATTTTAAAAAAATCCAATTGGTTGGCAACCACTACAATTTGGGGAATTTTAATCCTTATCTTAAAAAAAATTAATAAATAAAAAACAAACTTTGGAACACAATATCATTGTGTTTTTTATGTTGTTGGTTTAAAAATTAAAAAAAATAAAAAAAATCAATTAATACTATTTTCTTTTTCAAAAATGAAAAGATTAAAAGATAATATAAGAAATTTTGGTACTTTATGAAATGGGATTACCAAATTGCATTAAAATTAAGTTATAATTATTATTTATTTTATTATTATTATTATTTTGGTTTAATAATAAGAATCCACTAAGACATAAAGAAAGAGAGAGTTTATTTAATTAAAAATTGAATTAATTTATTTTTTAATAAATAAAAAAAAGTGGTCAACTATTGGGCCTCATGTGGCCCATTTTAAATACATTATCAAGTTTTTGAAGTTTTTTTTTTTTTTTAATAATTATTTTAATTACAATTATATGAAAATTATGTAGATGTCTTAATATAATGAGAAGGACGTTCTTTGTTTGCGTGTGAAGTCGTTACCTTGACGGTATCTATTTGGGTGAGACTTTTCTTTTTTTTTTTTTTTTTTTTTTTTTTTTTTTTTTTTTTTTTTTTTTGGTATGGTATGTTAAATCACTTGGGACGTCGACTGGACGTTGATTATATCTATTTCAACTTCACTTGGTACTTGTGTTGTGTAGTGTAACTAGGCTAATAAGTCAAGCTCGAGAAAACGAGAGGTTAATCTATGGTGTGATACGACTAAGAAATTATCAAGTAATTTGTTTGTGCTTCCATTTCGTGGATTTTCATTAATATGAATTCTTTTATCTTCCTATTAGAAAGAATTACGTGATGATTTATCTTGTTACTTTGTGTAACACCCGAGCCCAACAGGTGTGTAATTCCCTTTTCATTGCCTTTTAATTTTCGAATTCTCGGGATTTTATTAGGTGTCTTAGAGAATGAATCTCAAATCGGTGTAGAAAGGAAAAAAAAATGCTTGGGACACCTTAGGGAACCTAAGAAAA